>NW_028143104.1:0-285082 GCF_977018435.1 Lepisma saccharinum | reverse complement strand
ATGAAGATTTTGGACGGATTTTTTAAGAATTTTCAAATGTTCAGATGGGAGGTTCCAGACAAGGTCAAAAACGACATACTCAGATCTTCACCAAACTTTGCATGGATACATTGGATGTCAAGACACGTGGAAAAAACGTACAAAACAAGAAATTGGAGACATCAAGATTTTGGACGAATTTTTTGAGAATTTTCAAATTTTCAGAAAGGAGGTTCCGTATAAGGTCAAAAACTACATACTCAGATCTTCACCAAACTTTGCAGGGATACATTGGATGTCAAGACACGTGGAAAAAACGTACAAAACAAGAGATTGGGGTCATCAAGATTTTGGACGAATTTTTTAAGAATTTTCAAATTTTCAGAAAGGAGGTTCCATATAAGGTCAAAAACTACATACTCAGATCTTCACCAAACTTTGCAGGGATACATTGGATGTCAAGACACGTGGAAAAAACGTACAAAACAAGAGATTGGAGACATCAAGATTTTCGACAATTTTTTTAAGAATTTTCAAATTTTCAGATGGGAGGTTCCAGATAAGGTCAAAAACGACATACTCAGATCTTCACCAAACTTTGCATGGATACATTGGATGTCAAGACACGTGGAAAAAACGTACAAAACAAGAAATTGGAGACATCAAGATTTTGGACGAATTTTTTAAGAATTTTCAAATTTTCAGAAAGGAGGTTCCGTATAAGGTCAAAAACTACATACTCAGATCTTCACCAAACTTTGCAGGGATACATTGGATGTCAAGACACGTGGAAAAAACGTACAAAACAAGAGATTGGGGACATCAAGATTTTGGACGAATTTTTTAAGAATTTTCAAATTTTCAGATGGGAGGTTCCATATAGGGTCAAAAACTACATACTCAGATCTTCACCAAACTTTGCAGGGATACATTGAATGTCAAGACACGTGGAAAAAACGTACAAAACAAGAGATTGGGGTCATCAAGATTTTGCACGGATTTTTTAGGAATTTTCGAATTTTCAGATGGGAGGTTCCAGATAAGGTCAAAAACTACATACTCAGATCTTCACCAAACTTTGCAGGGATACATTGGATGTCAAGACACGCGGAAAAAACGTACAAAACAAGAGATTGGAGACATCAAGATTTTGGACGAATTTTTTAAGAATTTTCAAATTTTCAGATAGGAGGTTCCAGATAAGGTCAAAAACTACATACTCAGATCTTCACCAAACTTTGCAGGGATACATTGGATGTCAAGACACGTGGAAAAACCGTACAAAACAAGAGATTGGAGACATCAAGATTTTGGACGATTTTTTAAAGAATTTTCAAATTTTCAGAAATGCGGTTCCAGATAAGGTCAAAAACTACATACTCAGATCTTCACCAAACTTTGCAGGGATACATTGGATGTCAAGACACGTGGAAAAAACGTACAAAACAAGAGATAGGAGACATCAAGATTTTGGACGAATTTTTTAACAATTTTCAAATTTTCAGAAAGGATGTTCCAGATAAGGTCAAAAACGACATACTCAGATCTTCACCAAACTTTGCAGGGATACATTGGATATCAAGACACGTGGAAAAAACGTACAAAACAAGAGATTGGAGACATCAAGATTTTGGACGAATTTTTTAAGAATTTTCAAATTTTCAGATAGGAGGTTCCAGATAAGGTCAAAAACTACATACTCAGATCTTCACCAAACTTTGCAGGGATACATTGGATGTCAAGACACGTGGAAAAACCGTACAAAACAAGAGATTGGAGACATCAAGATTTTGGACGATTTTTTAAAGAATTTTCAAATTTTCAGAAATGCGGTTCCAGATAAGGTCAAAAACTACATACTCAGATCTTCACCAAACTTTGCAGGGATACATTGGATGTCAAGACACGTGGAAAAAACGTACAAAACAATAGATTGGGGTCAACAAGATTTTGGACGGATTTTTTAGGAATTTTCAAATTTTCAGATGGGAGGTTCCAGATAAGGTCAAAAACTACATACTCAGATCTTCACCAAACTCTGCAGGGATACATTGTATGTCAAGACATGTGGAAAAAACATACAAAACATAGGATTGGGGACATCAAGATTTTGTTAAATTTTTTTAAGAATTTTCAAATTTTCAGATAGGAGGTTCCATATAAGGTCAAAAACTACATACTCAGATCTTCACTAAACTATGCAGGGATACATTGGATGTCAAGACACGTGGAAAGAACGTACAAAACAAGAGATTGGAGACATCAAGATTTTGGACGATTTTTTTAAGAATTTTCAAATTTTCAGATAGGAGGTTCCATATAAGGTCAAAAACTACATACTCAGATCTTCACCAAACATTGCAGGGATACATTGGATGTCAAGACACGTGGGAAAAACGTACAAAACAAGAGATTGGAGACATCAAGATTTTGGACGAATTTTTTAAGAATTTTCAAATTTTCAGATAGGAGGTTCCAGATAAGGTCAAAAACTACATACTCAGATCTTCACCAAACGTTGCAGGGATACTTTGCATGTCAAGACACGTGGAAAAAACGTACAAAACAAGAGATTGGAGACATCAAGATTTTCGACGAATTTTTTAAGAATTTTCAAATTTTCAGATGGGAGGTTCCAGATAAGGTCAAAAACTACATACTCAGATCTTCACCAAACTCTGCAGGGATACATTGGATGTCAAGACACGTGGAAAAAACATACAAAACATAGGATTGGGGACATCAAGATTTTGGTCAAATTTTTTAAGAATTTTCAAATTTTCAGATAGGAGGTTCCATATAAGGTCAAAAACTACATACTCAGATCTTCACCAAACTTTGCATGGATACATTATGTGTCAAGACACGTGGAAAAAACGTACAAAACAAGAGATTGGGGTCATCAAGATTTTGGACGGATTTTTTAGGAATTTTCAAATTTTCAGATGGGAGGTTCCAGATAAGGTCAAAAACTACATACTCAGATCTTCACCAAACATTGCAGGGATACATTGGATGTCAAGACACGTGGAAAAAACGTACAAAACAAGAGATTGGAGACATCAAGATTTTGGACGAATTTTTTAAGAATTTTCAAATTTTCAGATAGGAGGTTCCAGATGAGGTCAAAAACTACATACTCAGATCTTCACCAAACTTTGCAGGAATACTTTGCATGTCAAGACACGTGGAAAAAACGTACAAAACAAGAGATCGGAGACATCAAGATTTTCGACGAATTTTTTAAGAATTTTCAAATTTTCAGATGGGAGGTTCCAGACAAGGTCAAAAACGACATACTCAGATCTTCACCAAACTTTGCATGGATACATTGGATGTCAAGACACGTGGAAAAAACGTACAAAACAAGAAATTGGAGACATCAAGATTTTGGACGAATTTTTTAAGAATTTTCAAATTTTCAGAAAGGAGGTTCCGTATAAGGTCAAAAACTACATACTCAGATCTTCACCAAACTTTGCAGGGATACATTGGATGTCAAGACACGTGGAAAAAACGTACAAAACAAGAGATTGGGGTCATCAAGATTTTGGACGAATTTTTTAAGAATTTTCAAATTTTCAGAAAGGAGGTTCCATATAAGGTCAAAAACTACATACTCAGATCTTCACCAAACTTTGCAGGGATACATTGGATGTCAAGACACGTGGAAAAAACGTACAAAACAAGAGATTGGAGACATCAAGATTTTCGACAAATTTTTTAAGAATTTTCAAATTTTCAGATGGGAGGTTCCAGATAAGGTCAAAAACGACATACTCAGATCTTCACCAAACTTTGCATGGATACATTATGTGTCAAGACACGTGGAAAAAACGTACAAAACAAGAGATTGGAGACATCAAGATTTTGGTCGAATTTTTTAAGAATTTTCAAATTTTCAGATGGGAGGTTCCAGATAAGGTCAAAAACTACATACTCAGATCTTCACCAAACTTTGCAGGGATACATTGGATGTCAAGACACGTGGAAAAAACGTACAAAACAAGAGATAGGAGACATCAAGATTTTGGACGAATTTTTTAAGAATTTTCAAATTTTCAGAAAGGATGTTCCAGATAAGGTCAAAAACGACATACTCAGATCTTCACCAAACTTTGCAGGGATACATTGGATATCAAGACACGTGGAAAAAACGTACAAAACAAAAGATTGGAGACATCAAGATTTTGGACGAATTTTTTAAGAATTTTCAAATTTTCAGATAGGAGGTTCCAGATAAGGTCGAAAACTACATACTTAGATCTTCACCAAACTTTGCAGGGATACATTGGATGTCAAGACACGTGGAAAAACCGTACAAAACAAGAGATTGGAGACATCAAGATTTTGGACGATTTTTTAAAGAATTTTCAAATTTTCAGAAATGCGGTTCCAGATAAGGTCAAAAACTACATACTCAGATCTTCACCAAACTTTGCAGAGATACATTGGATGTCAAGACACGTGGAAAAAACGTACAAAACAAGAGATTGGGGTCAACAAGATTTTGGACGGATTTTTTAGGAATTTTCAAATTTTCAGATGGGAGGTTCCAGATAAGGTCAAAAACTACATACTCAGATCTTCACCAAACTCTGCAGGGATACATTGTATGTCAAGACACGTGGAAAAAACATACAAAACATAGGATTGGGGACATCAAGATTTTGTTAAATTTTTTTAAGAATTTTCAAATTTTCAGATAGGAGGTTCCATATAAGGTCAAAAACTACATACTCAGATCTTCACCAAACATTGCAGGGATACATTGGATGTCAAGACACGTGGAAAGAACGTACAAAACAAGAGATTGGAGACATCAAGATTTTGGACGAATTTTTTAAGAATTTTCAAATTTTCAGATAGGAGGTTCCAGATAAGGTCAAAAACTACATACTCAGATCTTCACCAAACGTTGCAGGGATACTTTGCATGTCAAGACACGTGGAAAAAACGTACAAAACAAGAGATTGGAGACATCAAGATTTTGGACGAATTTTTTAAGAATTTTCAAATTTTCAGAAAGGATGTTCCAGATAAGGTCAAAAACGACATACTCAGATCTTCACCAAACTTTGCAGGGATACATTGGATGTCAAGACACGTGGAAAAAACATACAAAACATAGGATTGGGGACATCAAGATTTTGGTCGAATTTTTTAAGAATTTTCAAATTTCCAGATAAGAGGTTCCATATAAGGTCAAAAACTACATACTCAGATCTTTACCAAACTTAACAGGGATACATTGGATGTCAAGACACGTGGAAAAAACGTAAAAACAAGAGATTGGCGACATCAAGATTTTGGACGATATTTTTAAGAATTTTCAAATTTTCATAAAGGAGGTTCCAGATAAGGTCAAAAACGACATACTCAGATCTTCACCAAACGTTGCAGGGATACTTTGCATGTCAAGACACGTGGAAAAAACGTACAAAACAAGAGATTGGAGACATCAAGATTTTTGACGAATTTTTTAAGAATTTTCAAATTTTCAGAAAGGATGTTCCAGATAAGGTCAAAAACGACATACTCAGATCTTCACCAAACTTTGCAGGGATACATTGGAGGTCGAGACACGTGGAAAAAACGTACAAAACAAGAGATTGGAGACATCAAGATATTGGACGAATTTTTGAAGAATTTTCAAATTTTCAGATAGGAGGTTCCAGATAAGGTCAAAAACTACATACTCAGATCTTCACCAAACATTGCAGGGATACATTGGATGTCAAGACACGTGGAAAAAACGTACAAAACAAGAGATTGGAGACATCAAGATTCTCGACGAATTTTTGAAGAATTTTCAAATTTTCAGATAGGAGGTTCCAGATAAGGTCAAAAACTACATACTCAGATCTTCACCAAACTTTGCAGGGATACATTGAATGTCAAGACACGTGGAAAAAACGTACAAAACAAGAGATTGGAGACATCAAGATTTTGGACGAATTTTTTAAGAATTTTCAAATTTTCAGAAAGGAGGTTCCATATATGGTCAAAAACTACATACTCAGATCTTCACCAAACTTTGCAGGGATACATTGAATGTCAAGACACGTGGAAAAAACGTACAAAACAAGAGATTGGGGTCATCAATATTTTCGACGGATTTTTTAGGAATTTTCAAATTTTCAGATGGGAGGTTCCAGATAAGGTCAAAAACTACATACTCAGATCTTCACCAAACTTTGCAGGAATACTTTGCATGTCAAGACACGTGGAAAAAACGTACAAAACAAGAGATCGGAGACATCAAGATTTTCGACGAATTTTTTAAGAATTTTCAAATTTTCAGATGGGAGGTTCCAGATAAGGTCAAAAACGACATACTCAGATCTTCACCAAACTTTGCATGGATACATTGGATGTCAAGACACGTGGAAAAAACATACAAAACATAGGATTGGGGACATCAAGATTTTGGACGAATTTTTTAAGAATTTTCAAATTTTCAGATAGGAGGTTCCATATAATTTCAAAAACTACATACTCAGATCTTCACCAAACTTTGCAGGGATACATTGGATGTCAAGACACGTGGAAAAAACGTACAAAACAAGAGATTGGAGACATCAAGATTCTCGACGAATTTTTGAAGAATTTTCAAATTTTCAGATAGGAGGTTCCAGATAAGGTCAAAAACTACATACTCAGATCTTCACCAAACTTTGCAGGGATACATTGAATGTCAAGACACGTGGAAAAAACGTACAAAACAAGAGATTGGAGACATCAAGATTTTGGACGAATTTTTTAAGAATTTTCAAATTTTCAGATCGGAGGTTCCAGATAAGGTCAAAAACTACATACTCAGATCTTCACCAAACTTTGCAGGGATACATTGGATGTCGAGACACGTGGAAAAAACGTACAAAACAAGAGATTGGAGACATCAAGATTTTGGACGAATTTTTTAAGAATTTTCAAATTTTCAGAAAGGATGTTCCAGATAAGGTCAAAAACGACATACTCAGATCTTCACCAAACTTTGCAGGGATACATTGGATGTCAAGACACGTGGAAAAAACATACAAAACATAGGATTGGGGACATCAAGATTTTGGTCGAATTTTTTAAGAATTTTCAAATTTCCAGATAAGAGGTTCCATATAAGGTCAAAAACTACATACTCAGATCTTTACCAAACTTAACAGGGATACATTGGATGTCAAGACACGTGGAAAAAACGTAAAAACAAGAGATTGGCGACATCAAGATTTTGGACGATATTTTTAAGAATTTTCAAATTTTCATAAAGGAGGTTCCAGATAAGGTCAAAAACGACATACTCAGATCTTCACCAAACGTTGCAGGGATACTTTGCATGTCAAGACACGTGGAAAAAACGTACAAAACAAGAGATTGGAGACATCAAGATTTTCGACGAATTTTTTAAGAATTTTCAAATTTTCAAATGGGAGGTTCCAGATAAGGTCAAAAACTACATACTCAGATCTTCACCAACTTTGCAGGGATACATTGGATGTCAAGACACGTGGAAAAAACGTACAAAAAAAAGAGATTGGGGTCATCAAGATTTTGGACGAATTTTTTAAGAATTTTCAAATTTTCAGATTAGAGGTTCCATATAAGGTCAAAAACTACATACTCAGATCTTCACCAAACTTTGCATGGATACATTGGATGTCAAGACACGTGGAAAAAACATACAAAACATAGGATATGGGGACATCAAGATTTTGGTCGAATTTTTTAAGAATTTTCAAATTTTCAGATAGGAGGTTCCATATAAGGTCAAAAACTACATACTCAGATCTTCACCAAACTTTGCATGGATACATTATGTGTCAAGACACGTGGAAAAAACGTACAAAACAAGAGATTGGAGACATCAAGATTTTGGTCGAATTTTTTAAGAATTTTCAAATTTTCAGATAGGAGGTTCCAGATAAGGTCAAAAACTACATACTCAGATCTTCACCAAACTTTGCAGGGATACATTGGATGTCAAGACACGTGGAAAAAACGTACAAAACAAGAGATAGGAGACATCAAGATTTTGGACGATATTTTTAAGAATTTTCAAATTTTCATAAAGGAGGTTCGAGATAAGGTCAAAAACTACATACTCAGATCTTAACCAAACTTTGCAGGGATACATTGGATGTCAAGACACGTGGAAAAAACATACAAGACCTAGGATTGGGGACATAAAGATTTTGGTCAAATTTTTAGGTTCCATATAAGGTCAAAAACTACATACTCAGATCTTCACCAAACTTTGCAGGGATACATTGGATGTCAAGACACGTGGAAAAAACGTACAAAACAAGAGATTGGAGACATCAAGATTTTGGACGAATTTTTTAAGAATTTTCAAATTTTCAGAAAGGAGGTTCCATATAAGGTCAAAAACTACATACTCAGATCTTCACCAAACTTTGCAGGGATACATTGAATGTCAAGACACGTGGAAAAAAGGTACAAAACAAGAGATTGGAGACATCAAGATTTTGGACGAATTTTTTAAGAATTTTCAAATTTTCAGATAGGAGGTTCCATAAAAGGTCAAAAACTACATACTCAGATCTTCACCAAACTTTGCATGGATACATTATGTGTCAAGACACGTGGAAAAAACGTACAAAACAAGAGATTGGAGACATCAAGATTTTGGTCGAATTTTTTAAGAATTTTCAAATTTTCAGATGGGAGGTTCCAGATAAGGTCAAAAACTACATACTCAGATCTTCACCAAACTTTGCAGGGATACATTGGATGTCAAGACACGTGGAAAAAACGTACAAAACAAGAGATAGGAGACATCAAGATTTTGGACGAATTTTTTAACAATTTCAAATTTTCAGAAAGGATGCTCCAGATAAGGTCAAAAACGACATACTCAGATCTTCACCAAACTTTGCAGGGATACATTGGATATCAAGACACGTGGAAAAAACGTACAAAACAAGAGATTGGAGACATCAAGATTTTGGACGAATTTTTTAAGAATTTTCAAATTTTCAGATAGGAGGTTCCATATAAGGTCAAAAACTACATACTCAGATCTTCACCAAACTTTGCAGGGATACATTGGATGTCAAGACACGTGGAAAAAACGTACAAAACAAGAGATTGGGGTCATCAAGATTTTTGACGGATTTTTTAGGAATTTTCAAATTTTCAGATGGGAGGTTCCAGATAAAGTCAAAAACTACATACTCAGATCTTCACCAAACATTGCAGGGATACATTGGATGTCAAGACACGTGGAAAAAACGTACAAAACAAGAGATTGGAGACATCAATATTTTGGACGAATTTTTAAAGAATTTTCAAATTTTCAGATAGGAGGTTCCAGATGAGGTCAAAAACTACATACTCAGATCTTCACCAAACTTTGCAGGAATACTTTGCATGTCAAGACACGTGGAAAAAACGTTCAAAACAAGAGATCGGAGACATCAAGATTTTCGACGAATTTTTTAAGAATTTTCAAATTTTCAGATGGGAGGTTCCAGATAAGGTCAAAAACGACATACTCAGATCTTCACCAAACTTTGCAGGGATACATTGGATGTCAAGACACGTGGAAAAAACGTACAAAACAAGAGATTGGGGTCATCAAGATTTTGGACGGATTTTTTAAGTATTTTCAAATGTTCAGATGGGAGGTTCCAGACAAGGTCAAAAACGACATACTCAGATCTTCACCAAACTTTGCATGGATACATTGGATGTCAAGACACGTGGAAAAAACGTACAAAACAAGAAATTGGAGACATCAAGATTTTGGACGAATTTTTTGAGAATTTTCAAATTTTCAGAAAGGAGGTTCCGTATAAGGTCAAAAACTACATACTCAGATCTTCACCAAACTTTGCAGGGATACATTGGATGTCAAGACACGTGGAAAAAACGTACAAAACAAGAGATTGGGGTCATCAAGATTTTGGACGAATTTTTTAAGAATTTTCAAATTTTCAGAAAGGAGGTTCCATATAAGGTCAAAAACTACATACTCAGATCTTCACCAAACTTTGCAGGGATACATTGGATGTCAAGACACGTGGAAAAAACGTACAAAACAAGAGATTGGAGACATCAAGATTTTCGACAATTTTTTTAAGAATTTTCAAATTTTCAGATGGGAGGTTCCAGATAAGGTCAAAAACGACATACTCAGATCTTCACCAAACTTTGCATGGATACATTGGATGTCAAGACACGTGGAAAAAACGTACAAAACAAGAAATTGGAGACATCAAGATTTTGGACGAATTTTTTAAGAATTTTCAAATTTTCAGAAAGGAGGTTCCGTATAAGGTCAAAAACTACATACTCAGATCTTCACCAAACTTTGCAGGGATACATTGAATGTCAAGACACGTGGAAAAAACGTACAAAACAAGAGATTGGAGACATCAAGATTTTGGACGAATTTTTTAAGAATTTTCAAATTTTCAGATCGGAGGTTCCAGATAAGGTCAAAAACTACATACTCAGATCTTCACCAAACTTTGCAGGGATACATTGGATGTCGAGACACGTGGAAAAAACGTACAAAACAAGTGATTGGAGACATCAAGATTTTGGACGAATTTTTTAAGAATTTTCAAATTTTCAGAAAGGATGTTCCAGATAATGTCAAAAACGACATACTCAGATCTTCACCAAACTTTGCAGGGATACATTGGATGTCAAGACACGTGGAAAAAACATACAAAACATAGGATTGGGGACATCAAGATTTTGGTCGAATTTTTTAAGAATTTTCAAATTTCCAGATAAGAGGTTCCATATAAGGTCAAAAACTACATACTCAGATCTTTACCAAACTTAACAGGGATACATTGGATGTCAAGACACGTGGAAAAAACGTAAAAACAAGAGATTGGCGACATCAAGATTTTGGACGATATTTTTAAGAATTTTCAAATTTTCATAAAGGAGGTTCCAGATAAGGTCAAAAACGACATACTCAGATCTTCACCAAACGTTGCAGGGATACTTTGCATGTCAAGACACGTGGAAAAAACGTACAAAACAAGAGATTGGAGACATCAAGATTTTCGACGAATTTTTTAAGAATTTTCAAATTTTCAAATGGGAGGTTCCAGATAAGGTCAAAAACTACATACTCAGATCTTCACCAACTTTGCAGGGATACATTGGATGTCAAGACACGTGGAAAAAACGTACAAAAAAAGAGATTGGGGTCATCAAGATTTTGGACGAATTTTTTAAGAATTTTCAAATTTTCAGATGGGAGGTTCCATATAAAGTCAAAAACTACATACTCAGATCTTCACCAAACTTTGCATGGATACATTGGATGTCAAGACACGTGGAAAAAACATACAAAACATAGGATATGGGGATATCAAGATTTTGGTCGAATTTTTTAAGAATTTTCAAATTTTCAGATAGGAGGTTCCATATAAGGTCAAAAACTACATACTCAGATCTTCACCAAACTTTGCATGGATACATTATGTGTCAAGACACGTGGAAAAAACGTACAAAACAAGAGATTGGAGACATCAAGATTTTGGTCGAATTTTTTAAGAATTTTCAAATTTTCAGATAGGAGGTTCCAGATAAGGTCAAAAACTACATACTCAGATCTTCACCAAACTTTGCAGGGATACATTGGATGTCAAGACACGTGGAAAAAACGTACAAAACAAGAGATAGGAGACATCAAGATTTTGGACGATATTTTTAAGAATTTTCAAATTTTCATAAAGGAGGTTCGAGATAAGGTCAAAAACTACATACTCAGATCTTAACCAAACTTTGCAGGGATACATTGGATGTCAAGACACGTGGAAAAAACATACAAGACCTAGGATTGGGGACATCAAGATTTTGGTCAAATTTTTAGGTTCCATATAAGGTCAAAAACTACATACTCAGATCTTCACCAAACTTTGCAGGGATACATTGGATGTCAAGACACGTGGAAAAAACGTACAAAACAAGAGATTGGAGACATCAAGATTTTGGACGAATTTTTTAAGAATTTTCAAATTTTCAGAAAGGAGGTTCCATATAAGGTCAAAAACTACATACTCAGATCTTCACCAAACTTTGCAGGGATACATTGAATGTCAAGACACGTGGAAAAAAGGTACAAAACAAGAGATTGGAGACATCAAGATTTTGGACGAATTTTTTAAGAATTTTCAAATTTTCAGATAGGAGGTTCCATAAAAGGTCAAAAACTACATACTCAGATCTTCACCAAACTTTGCATGGATACATTATGTGTCAAGACACGTGGAAAAAACGTACAAAACAAGAGATTGGAGACATCAAGATTTTGGTCGAATTTTTTAAGAATTTTCAAATTTTCAGATGGGAGGTTCCAGATAAGGTCAAAAACTACATACTCAGATCTTCACCAAACTTTGCAGGGATACATTGGATGTCAAGACACGTGGAAAAAACGTACAAAACAAGAGATAGGAGACATCAAGATTTTGGACGAATTTTTTAACAATTTCAAATTTTCAGAAAGGATGCTCCAGATAAGGTCAAAAACGACATACTCAGATCTTCACCAAACTTTGCAGGGATACATTGGATATCAAGACACGTGGAAAAAACGTACAAAACAAGAGATTGGAGACATCAAGATTTTGGACGAATTTTTTAAGAATTTTCAAATTTTCAGAAATGCGGTTCCAGATAAGGTCAAAAACTACATACTCAGATCTTCACCAAACTTTGCAGGGATACATTGGATGTCAAGACACGTGGAAAAAACGTACAAAACAAGAGATTGGGGTCATTAAGATTTTTGACGGATTTTTTAGGAATTTTCAAATTTTCAGATGGGAGGTTCCAGATAAAGTCAAAAACTACATACTCAGATCTTCACCAAACATTGCAGGGATACATTGGATGTCAAGACACGTGGAAAAAACGTACAAAACAAGAGATTGGAGACATCAATATTTTGGACGAATTTTTAAAGAATTTTCAAATTTTCAGATAGGAGGTTCCAGATGAGGTCAAAAACTACATACTCAGATCTTCACCAAACTTTGCAGGAATACTTTGCATGTCAAGACACGTGGAAAAAACGTTCAAAACAAGAGATCGGAGACATCAAGATTTTCGACGAATTTTTTAAGAATTTTCAAATTTTCAGATGGGAGGTTCCAGATAAGGTCAAAAACGACATACTCAGATCTTCACCAAACTTTGCAGGGATACATTGGATGTCAAGACACGTGGAAAAAACGTACAAAACAAGAGATTGGGGTCATCAAGATTTTGGACGGATTTTTTAAGTATTTTCAAATGTTCAGATGGGAGGTTCCAGACAAGGTCAAAAACGACATACTCAGATCTTCACCAAACTTTGCATGGATACATTGGATGTCAAGACACGTGGAAAAAACGTACAAAACAAGAAATTGGAGACATCAAGATTTTGGACGAATTTTTTGAGAATTTTCAAATTTTCAGAAAGGAGGTTCCGTATAAGGTCAAAAACTACATACTCAGATCTTCACCAAACTTTGCAGGGATACATTGGATGTCAAGACACGTGGAAAAAACGTACAAAACAAGAGATTGGGGTCATCAAGATTTTGGACGAATTTTTTAAGAATTTTCAAATTTTCAGAAAGGAGGTTCCATATAAGGTCAAAAACTACATACTCAGATCTTCACCAAACTTTGCAGGGATACATTGGATGTCAAGACACGTGGAAAAAACGTACAAAACAAGAGATTGGAGACATCAAGATTTTCGACAATTTTTTTAAGAATTTTCAAATTTTCAGATGGGAGGTTCCAGATAAGGTCAAAAACGACATACTCAGATCTTCACCAAACTTTGCATGGATACATTGGATGTCAAGACACGTGGAAAAAACGTACAAAACAAGAAATTGGAGACATCAAGATTTTGGACGAATTTTTTAAGAATTTTCAAATTTTCAGAAAGGAGGTTCCGTATAAGGTCAAAAACTACATACTCAGATCTTCACCAAACTTTGCAGGGATACATTGGATGTCAAGACACGTGGAAAAAACGTACAAAACAAGAGATTGGGGACATCAAGATTTTGGACGAATTTTTTAAGAATTTTCAAATTTTCAGTTGGGAGGTTCCATATAGGGTCAAAAACTACATACTCAGATCTTCACCAAACTTTGCAGGGATACATTGAATGTCAAGACACGTGGAAAAAACGTACAAAACAAGAGATTGGGGTCATCAAGATTTTGCACGGATTTTTTAGGAATTTTCGAATTTTCAGATGGGAGGTTCCAGATAAGGTCAAAAACTACATACTCAGATCTTCACCAAACTTTGCAGGGATACATTGGATGTCAAGACACGCGGAAAAAACGTACAAAACAAGAGATTGGAGACCAAGATTTTGGACGAATTTTTTAAGAATTCTCAAATTTTCAGATAGGAGGTTCCATATAAGGTCAAAAACTACATACTCAGATCTTCACCAAACTTTGCATGGATACATTATGTGTCAAGACACGTGGAAAAAACGTACAAAACAAGAGATTGGAGACATCAAGATTTTGGTCGAATTTTTTAAGAATTTTCAAATTTTCAGATGGGAGGTTCCAGATAAGGTCAAAAACTACATACTCAGATCTTCACCAAACTTTGCAGGGATACATTGGATGTCAAGACACGTGGAAAAAACGTACAAAACAAGAGATAGGAGACATCAAGATATTGGACGAATTTTTTAACAATTTTCAAATTTTCAGAAAGGATGTTCCAGATAAGGTCAAAAACGACATACTCAGATCTTCACCAAACTTTGCAGGGATACATTGGATATCAAGACACGTGGAAAAAACGTACAAAACAAGAGATTGGAGACATCAAGATTTTGGACGAATTTTTTAAGAATTTTCAAATTTTCAGATAGGAGGTTCCAGATAAGGTCAAAAACTACATACTCAGATCTTCACCAAACTTTGCAGGGATACATTGGATGTCAAGACACGTGGAAAAACCGTACAAAACAAGAGATTGGAGACATCAAGATTTTGGACGATTTTTTAAAGAATTTTCAAATTTTCAGAAATGCGGTTCCAGATAAGGTCAAAAACTACATACTCAGATCTTCACCAAACTTTGCAGGGATACATTGGATGTCAAGACACGTGGAAAAAACGTACAAAACAATAGATTGGGGTCAACAAGATTTTGGACGGATTTTTTAGGAATTTTCAAATTTTCAGATGGGAGGTTCCAGATAAGGTCAAAAACTACATACTCAGATCTTCACCAAACTCTGCAGGGATACATTGTATGTCAAGACACGTAGAAAAAACATACAAAACATAGGATTGGGGACATCAAGATTTTGTTAAATTTTTTTAAGAATTTTCAAATTTTCAGATAGGAGGTTCCATATAAGGTCAAAAACTACATACTCAGATCTTCACTAAACTATGCAGGGATGCATTGGATGTCAAGACACGTGGAAAGAACGTACAAAACAAGAGATTGGAGACATCAAGATTTTGGACGATTTTTTTAAGAATTTTCAAATTTTCAGATAGGAGGTTCCATATAAGGTCAAAAACTACATACTCAGATCTTCACCAAACATTGCAGGGATACATTGGATGTCAAGACACGTGGAAAAAACGTACAAAACAAGAGATTGGAGACATCAAGATTTTGGACGAATTTTTTAAGAATTTTCAAATTTTCAGATAGGAGGTTCCAGATAAGGTCAAAAACTACATACTCAGATCTTCACCAAACGTTGCAGGGATACTTTGCATGTCAAGACACGTGGAAAAAACGTACAAAACAAGAGATTGGAGACATCAAGATTTTCGACGAATTTTTTAAGAATTTTCAAATTTTCAGATGGGAGGTTCCAGATAAGGTCAAAAACTACATACTCAGATCTTCACCTAACTCTGCAGGGATACATTGGATGTCAAGACACGTGGAAAAAACATACAAAACATAGGATTGGGGACATCAAGGTTTTGGTCAAATTTTTTAAGAATTTTCAAATTTTCAGATAGGAGGTTCCATATAAGGTCAAAAACTACATACTCAGATCTTCACCAAACTTTGCATGGATACATTATGTGTCAAGACACGTGGAAAAAACGTACAAAACAAGAGATTGGAGACATCAAGATTTTGGTCGAATTTTTTAAGAATTTTCAAATTTTCAGATGGGAGGTTCCAGATAAGGTCAAAAACTACATACTCAGATCTTCACCAAACTTTGCAGGGATACATTGGATGTCAAGACACGTGGAAAAATCGTACAAAACAAGAGATAGGAGACATCAAGATTTTGGACGAATTTTTTAAGAATTTTCAAATTTTCAGAAAGGATGTTCCAGATAAGGTCAAAAACGACATACTCAGATCTTCACCAAACTTTGCAGGGATACATTGGATATCAAGACACGTGGAAAAAACGTACAAAACAAGAGATTGGAGACATCAAGATTTTGGACGAATTTTTTAAGAATTTTCAAATTTTCAGATAGGAGGTTCCAGATAAGGTCAAAAACTACATACTCAGATCTTCACCAAACTTTGCAGGGATACATTGGATGTCAAGACACGTGGAAAAAACGTACAAAACAAGAGATTGGGGTCATCAAGATTTTGGACGGATTTTTTAGGAATTTTCAAATTTTCAGATGGGAGGTTCCAGATAAGGTCAAAAACTACATACTCAGATCTTCACCAAACATTGCAGGGATACATTGGATGTCAAGACACGTGGAAAAAACGTACAAAACAAGAGATTGGAGACATCAAGATTTTGGACGAATTTTTTACGAATTTTCAAATTTTCAGATAGGAGGTTCCAGATGAGGTCAAAAACTACATACTCAGATCTTCACCAAACTTTGCAGGAATACTTTGCATGTCAAGACACGTGGAAAAAACGTACAAAACAAGAGATCGGAGACATCAAGATTTTCGACGAATTTTTTAAGAATTTTCAAATTTTCAGATGGGAGGTTCCAGACAAGGTCAAAAACGACATACTCAGATCTTCACCAAACTTTGCATGGATACATTGGATGTCAAGACACGTGGAAAAAACGTACAAAACAAGAAATTGGAGACATCAAGATTTTGGACGAATTTTTTGAGAATTTTCAAATTTTCAGAAAGGAGGTTCCGTATAAGGTCAAAAACTACATACTCAGATCTTCACCAAACTTTGCAGGGATACATTGGATGTCAAGACACGTGGAAAAAACGTACAAAACAAGAGATTGGGGTCATCAAGATTTTGGACGAATTTTTTAAGAATTTTCAAATTTTCAGAAAGGAGGTTCCATATAAGGTCAAAAACTACATACTCAGATCTTCACCAAACTTTGCAGGGATACATTGGATGTCAAGACACGTGGAAAAAACGTACAAAACAAGAGATTGGAGACATCAAGATTTTCGACAATTTTTTTAAGAATTTTCAAATTTTCAGATGGGAGGTTCCAGATAAGGTCGAAAACGACATACTCAGATCTTCACCAAACTTTGCATGGATACATTGGATGTCAAGACACGTGGAAAAAACGTACAAAACAAGAAATTGGAGACATCAAGATTTTGGACGAATTTTTTAAGAATTTTCAAATTTTCAGAAAGGAGGTTCCGTATAAGGTCAAAAACTACATACTCAGATCTTCACCAAACTTTGCAGGGATACATTGGATGTCAAGACACGTGGAAAAAACGTACAAAACAAGAGATTGGGGACATCAAGATTTTGGACGAATTTTTTAAGAATTTTCAAATTTTCAGATGGGAGGTTCCATATAGGGTCAAAAACTACATACTCAGATCTTCACCAAACTTTGCAGGGATACATTGAATGTCAAGACACGTGGAAAAAACGTACAAAACAAGAGATTGGGGTCATCAAGATTTTGCACGGATTTTTTAGGAATTTTCGAATTTTCAGATGGGAGGTTCCAGATAAGGTCAAAAACTACATACTCAGATCTTCACCAAACTTTGCAGGGATACATTGGATGTCAAGACACGCGGAAAAAACGTACAAAACAAGAGATTGGAGACCAAGATTTTGGACGAATTTTTTAAGAATTCTCAAATTTTCAGATAGGAGGTTCCATATAAGGTCAAAAACTACATACTCAGATCTTCACCAAACTTTGCATGGATACATTATGTGTCAAGACACGTGGAAAAAACGTACAAAACAAGAGATTGGAGACATCAAGATTTTGGTCGAATTTTTTAAGAATTTTCAAATTTTCAGATGGGAGGTTCCAGATAAGGTCAAAAACTACATACTCAGATCTTCACCAAACTTTGCAGGGATACATTGGATGTCAAGACACGTGGAAAAAACGTACAAAACAAGAGATAGGAGACATCAAGATTTTGGACGAATTTTTTAACAATTTTCAAATTTTCAGAAAGGATGTTCCAGATAAGGTCAAAAACGACATACTCAGATCTTCACCAAACTTTGCAGGGATACATTGGATATCAAGACACGTGGAAAAAACGTACAAAACAAGAGATTGGAGACATCAAGATTTTGGACGAATTTTTTAAGAATTTTCAAATTTTCAGATAGGAGGTTCCAGATAAGGTCAAAAACTACATACTCAGATCTTCACCAAACTTTGCAGGGATACATTGGATGTCAAGACACGTGGAAAAACCGTACAAAACAAGAGATTGGAGACATCAAGATTTTGGACGATTTTTTAAAGAATTTTCAAATTTTCAGAAATGCGGTTCCAGATAAGGTCAAAAACTACATACTCAGATCTTCACCAAACTTTGCAGGGATACATTGGATGTCAAGACACGTGGAAAAAACGTACAAAACAATAGATTGGGGTCAACAAGATTTTGGACGGATTTTTTAGGAATTTTCAAATTTTCAGATGGGAGGTTCCAGATAAGGCCAAAACTACATACTCAGATCTTCACCAAACTCTGCAGGGATACATTGTATGTCAAGACACGTGGAAAAAACATACAAAACATAGGATTGGGGACATCAAGATTTTGTTAAATTTTTTTAAGAATTTTCAAATTTTCAGATAGGAGGTTCCATATAAGGTCAAAAACTACATACTCAGATCTTCACTAAACTATGCAGGGATACATTGGATGTCAAGACACGTGGAAAGAACGTACAAAACAAGAGATTGGAGACATCAAGATTTTGGACGATTTTTTTAAGAATTTTCAAATTTTCAGATAGGAGGTTCCATATAAGGTCAAAAACTACATACTCAGATCTTCACCAAACATTGCAGGGATACATTGGATGTCAAGACACGTGGAAAAAACGTACAAAACAAGAGATTGGAGACATCAAGATTTTGGACGAATTTTTTAAGAATTTTCAAATTTTCAGATAGGAGGTTCCAGATAAGGTCAAAAACTACATACTCAGATCTTCACCAAACGTTGCAGGGATACTTTGCATGTCAAGACACGTGGAAAAAACGTACAAAACAAGAGATTGGAGACATCAAGATTTTCGACGAATTTTTTAAGAATTTTCAAATTTTCAGATGGGAGGTTCCCGATAAGGTCAAAAACTACATACTCAGATCTTCACCAAACTCTGCAGGGATACATTGGATGTCAAGACACGTGGAAAAAACATACAAAACATAGGATTGGGGACATCAAGATTTTGGTCAAATTTTTTAAGAATTTTCAAATTTTCAGATAGGAGGTTCCATATAAGGTCAAAAACTACATACTCAGATCTTCACCAAACTTTGCATGGATACATTATGTGTCAAGACACGTGGAAAAAACGTACAAAACAAGAGATTGGAGACATCAAGATTTTGGTCGAATTTTTTAAGAATTTTCAAATTTTCAGATGGGAGGTTCCAGATAAGGTCAAAAACTACGTACTCAGATCTTCACCAAACTTTGCAGGGATACATTGGATGTCAAGACACGTGGAAAAAACGTACAAAACAAGAGATAGGAGACATCAAGATTTTGGACGAATTTTTTAAGAATTTTCAAATTTTCAGAAAGGATGTTCCAGATAAGGTCAAAAACGACATACTCAGATCTTCACCAAACTTTGCAGGGATACATTGGATATCAAGACACGTGGAAAAAACGTACAAAACAAGAGATTGGAGACATCAAGATTTTGGACGAATTTTTTAAGAATTTTCAAATTTTCAGATAGGAGGTTCCAGATAAGGTCAAAAACTACATACTCAGATCTTCACCAAACTTTGCAGGGATACATTGGATGTCAAGACACGTGGAAAAAACGTACAAAACAAGAGATTGGGGTCATCAAGGTTTTTGGACGGATTTTTTAGGAATTTTCAAATTTTCAGATGGGAGGTTCCAGATAAGGTCAAAAACTACATACTCAGATCTTCACCAAACATTGCAGGGATACATTGGATGTCAAGACACGTGGAAAAAACGTACAAAACAAGAGATTGGAGACATCAAGATTTTGGACGAATTTTTTAAGAATTTTCAAATTTTCAGATAGGAGGTTCCAGATGAGGTCAAAAAATACATACTCAGATCTTCACCAAACTTTGCAGGATACTTTGCATGTCAAGACACGTGGAAAAAACGTACAAAACAAGAGATCGGAGACATCAAGATTTTCGACGAATTTTTTAAGAATTTTCAAATTTTCAGATGGGAGGTTCCAGACAAGGTCAAAAACGACATACTCAGATCTTCACCAAACTTTGCTTGGATACATTGGATATCAAGACACGTGGAAAAAACGTACAAAACAAGAGATTGGAGACATCAAGATTTTGGACGAATTTTTTAAGAATTTTCAAATTTTCAGATAGGAGGTTCCAGATAAGGTCAAAAACTACATACTCAGATCTTCACCAAACTTTGCATAGATACATTGGATGTCAAGACACGTGGAAAAACCGTACAAAACAAGAGATTGGAGACATCAAGATTTTGGACGATTTTTTAAAGAATTTTCAAATTTTCAGAAATGCGGTTCCAGATAAGGTCAAAAACTACATACTCAGATCTTCACCAAACTTTGCAGGGATACATTTGATGTCAAGACACGTGGAAAAAACGTACAAAACAATAGATTGGGGTCAACAAGATTTTGGACGGATTTTTTAGGAATTTTCAAATTTTCAGATGGGAGGTTCCAGATAAGGTCAAAAACTACATACTCAGATCTTCACCAAACTCTGCAGGGATACATTGTATGTCAAGACACGTGGAAAAAACATACAAAACATAGGATTGGGGACATCAAGATTTTGTTAAATTTTTTTAAGAATTTTCAAATTTTCAGATAGGAGGTTCCATATAAGGTCAAAAACTACATACTCAGATCTTCACTAAACTATGCAGGGATACATTGGATGTCAAGACACGTGGAAAGAACGTACAAAACAAGAGATTGGAGACATCAAGATTTTGGACGATTTTTTTAAGAATTTTCAAATTTTCAGATAGGAGGTTCCATATAAGGTCAAAAACTACATACTCAGATCTTCACCAAACATTGCAGGGATACATTGGATGTCAAGACACGTGGAAAAAACGTACAAAACAAGAGATTGGAGACATCAAGATTTTGGACGAATTTTTTAAGAATTTTCAAATTTTCAGATAGGAGGTTCCAGATAAGGTCAAAAACTACATACTCAGATCTTCACCAAACGTTGCAGGGATACTTTGCATGTCAAGACACGTGGAAAAAACGTACAAAACAAGAGATTGGAGACATCAAGATTTTCGACGAATTTTTTAAGAATTTTCAAATTTTCAGATGGGAGGTTCCAGATAAGGTCAAAAACTACATACTCAGATCTTCACCAAACTCTGCAGGGATACATTGGATGTCAAGACACGTGGAAAAAACATACAAAACATAGGATTGGGGACATCAAGATTTTGGTCAAATTTTTTAAGAATTTTCAAATTTTCAGATAGGAGGTTCCATATAAGGTCAAAAACTACATACTCAGATCTTCACCAAACTTTGCATGGATACATTATGTGTCAAGACACGTGGAAAAAACGTACAAAACAAGAGATTGGAGACATCAAGATTTTGGTCGAATTTTTTAAGAATTTTCAAATTTTCAGATGGGAGGTTCCAGATAAGGTCAAAAACTACATACTCAGATCTTCACCAAACTCTGCAGGGATACATTGGATGTCAAGACACGTGGAAAAAACGTACAAAACAAGAGATAGGAGACATCAAGATTTTGGACGAATTTTTTAACAATTTTCAAATTTTCAGAAAGGATGTTCCAGATAAGGTCAAAATCGACATACTCAGATCTTCACCAAACTTTGCAGGGATACATTGGATACCAAGACACGTGGAAAAAACGTACAAAACAAGAGATTGGAGACATCAAGATTTTGGACGAATTTTTTAAGAATTTTCAAATTTTCAGATAGGAGGTTCCAGATAAGGTCAAAAACTACATACTCAGATCTTCACCAAACTTTGCAGGGATACATTGGATGTCAAGACACGTGGAAAAAACGTACAAAACAAGAGATTGGGGTCATCAAGGTTTTTGGACGGATTTTTTAGGAATTTTCAAATTTTCAGATGGGAGGTTCCAGATAAGGTCAAAAACTACATACTCAGATCTTCACCAAACATTGCAGGGATACATTGGATGTCAAGACATATGGAAAAGACGTACAAAACAAGAGATTGGAGACATCAAGATTTTGGACGAATTTTTTAAGAATTTTCAAATTTTCAGATAGGAGGTTCCAGATGAGGTCAAAAACTACATACTCAGATCTTCACCAAACTTTGCAGGATACTTTGCATGTCAAGACACGTGGGAAAAACGTACAAAACAAGAGATCGGAGACATCAAGATTTTCGACGAATTTTTTAAGAATTTTCAAATTTTCAGATGGGAGGTTCCAGACAAGGTCAAAAACGACATACTCAGATCTTCACCAAACTTTGCATGGATACATTGGATGTCAAGACACGTGGAAAAAACGTACAAAAGAAGAAATTGGAGACATCAAGATTTTGGACGAATTTTTTAAGAATTTTCAAATTTTCAGAAAGGAGGTTCCGTATAAGGTCAAAAACTACATACTCAGATCTTCACCAAACTTTGCAGGGATACATTGGATGTCAAGGCACGTGGAGAAAACGTACAAAACAAGAGATTGGGGTCATCAAGGTTTTGGACGAATTTTTTAAGAATTTTCAAATTTTCAGAAAGGAGGTTCCATATAAGGTCAAAAACTACATACTCAGATCTTCACCAAACTTTGCAGGGATACATTGGATGTCAAGACACGTGGAAAAAACGTACAAAACAAGAGATTGGAGACATCAAGATTTTCGACAAATTTTTTAAGAATTTTCAAATTTTCAGATGGGAGGTTCCAGATAAGGTCAAAAACGACATACTCAGATCTTCACCAAACTTTGCATGGATACATTGGATGTCAAGACACGTGGAAAAAACGTACAAAACAAGAAATTGGAGACATCAAGATTTTGGACGAATTTTTTAAGAATTTTCAAATTTTCAGAAAGGAGGTTCCGTATAAGGTAAAAAACTACATACTCAGATCTTCACCAAACTTTGCAGGGATACATTGAATGTCAAGACACGTGGAAAAAACGTACAAAACAAGAGATTGGGGTCATCAAGATTTTGCACGGATTTTTTAGGAATTTTCGAATTTTCAGATGGGAGGTTCCAGATAAGGTCAAAAACTACATACTCAGATCTTCACCAAACTTTGCAGGGATACATTGGATGTCAAGACACGCGGAAAAAACGTACAAAACAAGAGATTGGAGACCAAGATTTTGGACGAATTTTTTAAGAATTCTCAAATTTTCAGATAGGAGGTTCCATATAAGGTCAAAAACTACATACTCAGATCTTCACCAAACTTTGCATGGATACATTATGTGTCAAGACACGTGGAAAAAACGTACAAAACAAGAGATTGGAGACATCAAGATTTTGGTCGAATTTTTTAAGAATTTTCAAATTTTCAGATGGGAGGTTCCAGATAAGGTCAAAAACTACATACTCAGATCTTCACCAAACTTTGCAGGGATACATTGGATGTCAAGACACGTGGAAAAAACGTACAAAACAAGAGATAGGAGACATCAAGATTTTGGACGAATTTTTTAAGAATTTTCAAATTTTCAGAAAGGATGTTCCAGATAAGGTCAAAAACGACATACTCAGATCTTCACCAAACTTTGCAGGGATACATTGGATATCAAGACACGTGGAAAAAACGTACAAAACAAGAGATTGGAGACATCAAGGTTTTGGACGAATTTTTGAAGAATTTTAAAATTTTCAGATAGGAGGTTCCAGATAAGGTCGAAAACTACATACTCAGATCTTCACCAAACTTTGCAGGGATACATTGGATGTCAAGACACGTGGAAAAACCGTACAAAACAAGAGATTGGAGACATCAAGATTTTGGACGATTTTTTAAAGAATTTTCAAATTTTCAGAAATGCGGTTCCAGATAAGGTCAAAAACTACATACTCAGATCTTCACCAAACTTTGCAGGGATACATTGGATGTCAAGACACGTGGAAAAAACGTACAAAACAAGAGATTGGGGTCAACAAGATTTTGGACGGATTTTTTAGGAATTTTCAAATTTTCAGATGGGAGGTTCCAGATAAGGTGAAAAACTACATACTCAGATCTTCACCAAACTCTGCAGGGATACATTGTATATCAAGACACGTGGAAAAAACATACAAAACATAGGATTGGGGACATCAAGATTTTGTTAAATTTTTTTAAGAATTTTCAAATTTTCAGATAGGAGGTTCCATATAAGGTCAAAAACTACATACTCAGATCTTCACCAAACATTGCAGGGATACATTGGATGTCAAGACACGTGGAAAGAACGTACAAAACAAGAGATTGGAGACATCAAGATTTTGGACGAATTTTTTAAGAATTTTCAAATTTTCAGATAGGAGGTTCCAGATAAGGTCAAAAACTACATACTCAGATCTTCACCAAACGTTGCAGGGATACTTTGCATGTCAAGACACGTGGAAAAAACGTACAAAACAAGAGATTGGAGACATCAAGATTTTCGACGAATTTTTTAAGAATTTTCAAATTTTCAGATGGGAGGTTCCAGATAAGGTCAAAAACTACATACTCAGATCTTCACCAAACTCTGCAGGGATACATTGGATGTCAAGACACGTGGAAAAAACATACAAAACATAGGATTGGGGACATCAAGATTTTGGTCAAATTTTTTAAGAATTTTCAAATTTTCAGATAGGAGGTTCCATATAAGGTCAAAAACTACATACTCAGATCTTCACCAAACTTTGCATGGATACATTATGTGTCAAGACACGTGGAAAAAACGTACAAAACAAGAGATTGGAGACATCAAGATTTTGGTCGAATTTTTTAAGAATTTTAAAATTTCAGATGGGAGGTTCCAGATAAGGTCAAAAACTACATACTCAGATCTTCACCAAACTTTGCAGGTATACATTGGATGTCAAGACACGTGGAAAAAACGTACAAAACAAGAGATAGGAGACATCAAGATTTTGGACGAATTTTTTAACAATTTTCAAATTTTCAGAAAGGATGTTCCAGATAAGGTCAAAAACGACATACTCAGATCTTCACCAAACTTTGCAGGGATACATTGGATATCAAGACACGTGGAAAAAACGTACAAAACAAGAGATTGGAGACATCAAGATTTTGGACGAATTTTTTTAAGAATTTTCAAATTTTCAGATAGGAGGTTCCAGATAAGGTCAAAAACTACATACTCAGATCTTCACCAAACTTTGCAGGGATACATTGGATGTCAAGACACGTGGAAAAAACGTACAAAACAAGAGATTGGGGTCATCAAGATTTTGGACGGATTTTTTAGGAATTTTCAAATTTTCAGATGGGAGGTTCCAGATAAGGTCAAAAACTACATACTCAGATCTTCACCAAACATTGCAGGGATACATTGGATGTCAAGACACGTGGAAAAATCGTACAAAACAAGAGATTGGAGACATCAAGATTTTGGACGAATTTTTTAAGAATTTTCAAATTTTCAGATAGGAGGTTCCAGATGAGGTCAAAAACTACATACTCAGATCTTCACCAAACTTTGCAGGAATACTTTGCATGTCAAGACACGTGGAAAAAACGTACAAAACAAGAGATCGGAGACATCAAGATTTTTGACGAATTTTTTAAGAATTTTCAAATTTTCAGATCGGAGGTTCCAGATAAGGTCAAAAACGACATACTCAGATCTTCACCAAACTTTGCAGGGATACATTGGATATCAAGACACGTGGAAAAAACGTACAAAACAAGAGATTGGAGACATCAAGATTTTGGACGAATTTTTTAAGAATTTTCAATTTTTCAGATAGGAGGTTCCAGATAAGGTCAAAAACTACATACTCAGATCTTCACCAAACTTTGCAGGGATACATTGGATGTCAAGACACGTGGAAAAAACGTACAAAACAAGAGATTGGAGACATCAAGATTTTGGACGATTTTTTAAAGAATTTTCAAATTTTCAGAAATGCGGTTCCAGATAAGGTCAAAAACTACATACTCAGATCTTCACCAAACTTTGCAGGGATACATTGGATGTCAAGACACGTGGAAAAAACGTACAAAACAAGAGATTGGGGTCAACAAGATTTTGGACGGATTTTTTAGGAATTTTCAAATTTTCAGATGGGAGGTTCCAGATAAGGTCAAAAACTACATACTCAGATCTTCACCAAACTCTGCAGGGATACATTGTATGTCAAGACACGTGGAAAAAACATACAAAACATAGGATTGGGGACATCAAGATTTTGTTAAATTTTTTTAAGAATTTTCAAATTTTCAGATAGGAGGTTCCATATAAGGTCAAAAACTACATACTCAGATCTTCACCAAACATTGCAGGGATACATTGGATGTCAAGACACGTGGAAAGAACGTACAAAACAAGAGATTGGAGACATCAAGATTTTGGACGAATTTTTTAAGAATTTTCAAATTTTCAGATAGGAGGTTCCAGATAAGGTCAAAAACTACATACTCAGATCTTCACCAAACATTGCAGGGATACATTGGATGTCAACACACGTGGAAAGAACGTACAAAACAAGAGATTGGAGACATCAAGATTTTGGACGAATTTTTTAAGAATTTTCAAATTTTCAGATAGGAGGTTCCATATAAGGTCAAAAACTACATACTCAGATCTTCACCAAACATTGCAGGGATACATTGGATGTCAACACACGTGGAAAAAACGTACAAAACAAGAGATTGGAGACATCAAGATTTTGGACGAATTTTTTAAGAATTTTCAAATTTTCAGATAGGAGGTTCCAGATAAGGTCAATAACTACATACTCAGATCTTCACCAAACTTTGAATGGATACATTATGTGTCAAGACACGTGGAAAAAACGTACAAAACAAGAGATTGGAGACATCAAGATTTTGGTCGAATTTTTTAAGAATTTTCAAATTTTCAGATGGGAGGTTCCAGATAAGGTCAAAAACTACATACTCAGATCTTCACCAAACTTTGCAGGGATACATTGGATGTCAAGACACGTGGAAAAAACGTACAAAACAAGAGATAGGAGACATCAAGATTTTGGACGAATTTTTTAACAATTTTCAAATTTTCAGAAAGGATGTTCCAGATAAGGTCAAAAACGACATACTCAGTTCTTCACCAAACTTTGCAGGGATACATTGGATATCAAGACACGTGGAAAAAACGTACAAAACAAGAGATTGGAGACATCAAGATTTTGGACGAATTTTTTAAGAATTTTCAAATTTTCAGATAGGAGGTTCCAGATAAGGTCAAAAACTACATACTCAGATCTTCACCAAACTTTGCAGGGATACATTGGATGTCAAGACACGTGGAAAAAACGTACAAAACAAGAGATTGGGGTCATCAAGATTTTGGACGGATTTTTTAGGAATTTTCAAATTTTCAGATGGGAGGTTCCAGATAAGGTCAAAAACTACATACTCAGATCTTCACCAAACATTGCAGGGATACATTGGATGTCAAGACACGTGGAAAAAACGTACAAAACAAGAGATTGGAGACATCAAGATTTTGGACGAATTTTTTAACAATTTTCAAATTTTCAGATAGGAGGTTCCAGATGAGGTCAAAAACTACATACTCAGATCTTCACCAAACTTTGCAGGAATACTTTGCATGTCAAGACACGTGGAAAAAACGTACAAAACAAGAGATCGGAGACATCAAGATTTTCGACGAATTTTTTAAGAATTTTCAAATTTTCAGATGAGAGGTTCCATATAAGGTCAAAAACTACATACTCAGATCTTCACCAAACTTTGCATGGATACATTGGATGTCAAGACACGTGGAAAAAACGTACAAAACAAGAAATTGGAGACATCAAGATTTTGGACGAATTTTTTAAGAATTTTCAAATTTTCAGAAAGGAGGTTCCG
The DNA here is from genome assembly GCF_977018435.1 of Lepisma saccharinum. Lineage (NCBI taxonomy): Eukaryota > Metazoa > Arthropoda > Insecta > Zygentoma > Lepismatidae > Lepisma > Lepisma saccharinum. The sequence continues at coordinate 256,608 of NW_028143104.1, read as the reverse complement.
TATAAGGTCAAAAACTACATACTCAGATCTTCACCAAACTTTGCAGGGATACATTGGATGTCAAGACACGTGGAAAAAACGTACAAAACAAGAGATTGGGGTCATCAAGATTTTGGACGAATTTTTTAAGAATTTTCAAATTTTCAGAAAGGAGGTTCCATATAAGGTCAAAAACTACATACTCAGATCTTCACCAAACTTTGCAGGGATACATTGGATGTCAAGACACGTGGAAAAAACGTACAAAACAAGAGATTGGAGACATCAAGATTTTCGACAAATTTTTTAAGAATTTTCAAATTTTCAGATGGGAGGTTCCAGATAAGGTCAAAAACGACATACTCAGATCTTCACCAAACTTTGCAGGGATACATTGAATGTCAAGACACGTGGAAAAAACGTACAAAACAAGAGATTGGGGTCATCAAGATTTTGCACGGATTTTTTAGGAATTTTTGAATTTTCAGATGGGAGGTTCCAGATAAGGTCAAAAACTACATACTCAGATCTTCACCAAACTTTGCATGGATACATTATGTGTCAAGACACGTGGAAAAAACGTACAAAACAAGAGATTGGAGACATCAAGATTTTGGTCGAATTTTTTAAGATTTTTCAAATTTTCAGAAAGGATGTTCCAGATAAGGTCAAAAACGACAAACTCAGATCTTCACCAAACTTTGCAGGGATACATTGGATGTCAAGACACGTGGAAAAAACGTACAAAACAAGAGATTGGAGACATCAAGATTTTGGACGAATTTTTTAAGAATTTTCAAATTTTCAGATAGGAGGTTCCAGATAAGGTCAAAAACTACATACTCAGATCTTCACCAAACGTTGCAGGGATACATTGGATGTCAAGACACGTGGAAAAACCGTACAAAACAAGAGATTGGAGACATCAAGATTTTGGACGATTTTTTAAAGAATTTTCAAATTTTCAGAAATGCGGTTCCAGATAAGGTCAAAAACTACATACTCAGATCTTCACCAAACTTTGCAGGGATACATTGGATGTCAAGACACGTGGAAAAAACGTACAAAACAAGAGATTGGGGTCAACAAGATTTTGGACGGATTTTTTAGGAATTTTCAAATTTTCAGATGGGAGGTTCCAGATAAGGTTAAAAACTACATACTCAGATCTTCAAAAAACTCTGCAGGGATACATTGTATGTCAAGACACGTGGAAAAAACATACAAAACATAGGATTTGGGACATCAAGATTTTGTTAAATTTTTTTAAGAATTTTCAAATTTTCAGATGGGAGGTTCCATATAAGGTCAAAAACTACATACTCAGATCTTCACCAAACATTGCAGGGTTACATTGGATGTCAAGACACGTGGAAAGAACGTACAAAACAAGAGATTGGAGACATCAAGATTTTGGACGAATTTTTTAAGAATTTTCAAATTTTCAGACAGGAGGTTCCATATAAGGTCAAAAACTACATACTCAGATCTTCACCAAACATTGCAGGGATACATTGGATGTCAAGACACGTGGAAAAAACGTACAAAACAAGAGATTGGAGACATCAAGATTTTGGAGGAATTTTTTAAGAATTTTCAAATTTTCAGATAGGAGGTTCCAGATAAGGTCAAAAACTACATACTCAGATCTTCACCAAACGTTTCAGGGATACTTTGCATGTCAAGACACGTGGAAAAAACGTACAAAACAAGAGATTGGAGACATCAAGATTTTCGACGATTTTTTTAAGAATTTTCAAATTTTCAGATGGGAGGTTCCAGATAAGGTCAAAAACTACATACTCAGATCTTCACCAAACTCTGCAGGGATACATTGGATGTCAAGACACGTGGAAAAAACATACAAAACATAGGATTGGGGACATCAAGATTTTGGTCAAATTTTTTAAGAATTTTCAAATTTTCAGATAGGAGGTTCCATATAAGGTCAAAAACTACATACTCAGATCTTCACCAAACTTTGCAGGGATACATTATGTGTCAAGACACGTGGAAAAAACGTACAAAACAAGAGATTGAAGACATCAAGATTTTGGTCGAATTTTTTAAGAATTTTCAAATTTTCAGATGGGAGGTTCCAGATAAGGTCAAAAACTACATACTCAGATCTTCACCAAACTTTGCAGGGATACATTGGATGTCAAGACACGTGGAAAAAACGTACAAAACAAGAGATAGGAGACATCAAGATTTTGGACGAATTTTTTAACAATTTTCAAATTTTCAGAAAGGATGTTCCAGATAAGGTCAAAAACGACATACTCAGATCTTCACCAAACTTTGCAGGGATACATTGGATATCAAGACACGTGGAAAAAACGTACAAAACAAGAGATTGGAGACATCAAGATTTTGGACGAATTTTTTAAGAATTTTCAAATTTTCAGATAGGAGGTTCCAGATAAGGTCAAAAACTACATACTCAGATCTTCACCAAACTTTGCAGGGATACATTGGATGTCAAGACACGTGGAAAAAACGTACAAAACAAGAGATTGGGGTCATCAAGATTTTGGACGGATTTTTTAGGAATTTTCAAATTTTCAGATGGGAGGTTCCAGATAAGGTCAAAAACTACATACTCAGATCTTCACCAAACATTGCAGGGATACATTGGATGTCAAGACACGTGGAAAAAACGTACAAAACAAGAGATTGGAGACATCAAGATTTTGGACGAATTTTTTAAGAATTTTCAAATTTTCAGATAGGAGGTTCCAGATGAGGTCAAAAACTACATACTCAGATCTTCACCAAACTTTGCAGGAATACTTTGCATGTCAAGACACGTGGAAAAAACGTACAAAACAAGAGATCGGAGACATCAAGATTTTCGACGAATTTTTTAAGAATTTTCAAATTTTCAGATGGGAGGTTCCAGATAAGGTCAAAAACGACATACTCAGATCTTCACCAAACTTTGCATGGATACATTGGATGTCAAGACACGTGGAAAAAACATACAAAACATAGGATTGGTGACATCAAGGTTTTCGACGAATTTTTTAAGAATTTTCAAATTTTCAGATAGGAGGTTCCATATAAGGTCAAAAACTACATGCTCAGATCTTCACCAAACTTTGCAGGGATACATTGGATGTCAAGACACGTGGAAAAAACGTACAAAACAAGAGATTGGAGACATCAAGATTATGGACGAATTTTTTGAGAATTTTCAAATTTTCAGAAAGGAGGTTCCATATAAGGTCAAAAACTACATACTCAGATCTTCACCAAACTTTGCAGGGATACATTGGATGTCAAGAAACGTGGAAAAAACGTACAAAACAAGAGATTGGAGACAACAAGATTTTCGACGAATTTTTTAAGAATTTTCAAATTTTCAGAAAGGATGTTCCAGATAAGGTCAAAAACGACATACTCAGATCTTCACTAACTTTGCAGGGATACATTGGAGGTCGAGACACGTGGAAAAAACGTACAAAACAAGAGATTGGAGACATCAAGATTTTGGACGAATTTTTGAAGAATTTTCAAATTTTCAGATAGGAGGTTCCAGATAAGGTCAAAAACTACATACTCAGATCTCCACCAAACATTGCAGGGATACATTGGATGTCAGGACACGTGGAAAAAACGTACAAAGCAAGAGATTGGAGACATCAAGATTTTCGACGAATTTTTGAAGAATTTTCAAATTTTCAGATAGGAGGTTCCAGATAAGGTCAAAAACTACATACTCAGATCTTCACCAAACGTTGCAGGGATACTTTGCATGTCAAGACACGTGGAAAAAACGTACAAAACAAGAGATTGGAGACATCAAGATTTTCGACGAATTTTTTAAGAATTTTCAAATTTTCGGATGGGAGGTTCCAGATAAGGTCAAAAACGACATACTCAGATCTTCACCAAACTTTGCATGGATACATTGGATGTCAAGACACGTGGAAAAAACGTACAAAACAAGAGATTGGAGACATCAAGATTTTGGACGAATTTTTTAAGAATTCTCAAATTTTCAGAAAGGAGGTTCCATATAAGGTCAAAAACTACATACTCAGATCTTCACCAAACTTTGCAGGGATACATTGGATGTCAAGACACGTGGAAAAAACGTACAAAACAAGAGATTGGGGTCTTCAAGATTTTGGACGAATTTTTTAAGAATTTTCAAATTTTCAGAAAGGAGGTTCCATATAAGGTCAAAAACTACATACTCAGATCTTCACCAAACTTTGCAGGGATACATTGGATGTCAAGACACGTGGAAAAAACATACAAAACATAGGATTGGTGACATCAAGATTTTCGACGAATTTTTTAAGAATTTTCAAATTTTCAGATAGGAGGTTCCATATAAGGTCAAAAACTACATGCTCAGATCTTCACCAAACTTTGCAGGGATACATTGGATGTCAAGACACGTGGAAAAAACGTACAAAACAAGAGATTGGAGACATCAAGATTATGGACGAATTTTTTGAGAATTTTCAAATTTTCAGAAAGGAGGTTCCATATAAGGCCAAAAACTACATACTCAGATCTTCACCAAACTTTGCAGGGATACATTGGATGTCAAGAAACGTGGAAAAAACGTACAAAACAAGAGATTGGAGACATCAAGATTTTCGACGAATTTTTTAAGAATTTTCAAATTTTCAGAAAGGATGTTCCAGATAAGGTCAAAAACGACATACTCAGATCTTCACTAACTTTGCAGGGATACATTGGAGGTCGAGACACGTGGAAAAAACGTACAAAACAAGAGATTGGAGACATCAAGATTTTGGACGAATTTTTGAAGAATTTTCAAATTTTCAGATAGGAGGTTCCAGATAAGGTCAAAAACTACATACTCAGATCTCCACCAAACATTGCAGGGATACATTGGATGTCAAGACACGTGGAAAAAACGTACAAAGCAAGAGATTAGAGACATCAAGATTTTCGACGAATTTTTGAAGAATTTTCAAATTTTCAGATAGGAGGTTCCAGATAAGGTCAAAAACTACATACTCAGATCTTCACCAAACGTTGCAGGGATACTTTGCATGTCAAGACACGTGGAAAAAACGTACAAAACAAGAGATTGGAGACATCAAGATTTTCGACGAATTTTTTAAGAATTTTCAAATTTTCGGATGGGAGGTTCCAGATAAGGTCAAAAACGACATACTCAGATCTTCACCAAACTTTGCATGGATACATTGGATGTCAAGACACGTGGAAAAAACGTACAAAACAAGAGATTGGAGACATCAAGATTTTGGACGAATTTTTTAAGAATTCTCAAATTTTCAGAAAGGAGGTTCCATATAAGGTCAAAAACTACATACTCAGATCTTCACCAAACTTTGCAGGGATACATTGGATGTCAAGACACGTGGAAAAAACGTACAAAACAAGAGATTGGGGTCTTCAAGATTTTGGACGAATTTTTTAAGAATTTTCAAATTTTCAGAAAGGAGGTTCCATATAAGGTCAAAAACTACATACTCAGATCTTCACCAAACTTTGCAGGGATACATTGAATGTCAAGACACGTGGAAAAAACGTACAAAACAAGAGATTGTGGTCATCAAGATTTTGGACGGATTTTTTAGGAATTTTCAAATTTTCAGAAAGGAGGTTCCAGATAAGGTCAAAAACTACATACTCAGATCTTCACCAAACTTTGCAGGGATACATTGGATGTCAAGACACGTGGAAAAAACGTACAAAACAAGAGATTGGAGACATCAAGATTTTGGACGAATTTTTTAAGAATTTTCAAATTTTCAGATGGGAGGTTCCAGATAAGGTCAAAAACTACATACTCAGATCTTCACCAAACTTTGCAGGGATACATTGGATGTCAAGACACGTGGAAAAAACGTACAAAACAAGAGATAGGAGACATCAAGATTTTGGACGAATTTTTTAACAATTTTCAAATTTTCAGAAAGGATGTTCCAGATAAGGTCAAAAACGACATACTCAGTTCTTCACCAAACTTTGCAGGGATACATTGGATATCAAGACACGTGGAAAAAACGTACAAAACAAGAGATTGGAGACATCAAGATTTTGGACGAATTTTTTAAGAATTTTCAAATTTTCAGATAGGAGGTTCCAGATAAGGTCAAAAACTACATACTCAGATCTTCACCAAACTTTGCAGGGATACATTGGATGTCAAGACACGTGGAAAAAACGTACAAAACAAGAGATTGGGGTCATCAAGATTTTGGACGGATTTTTTAGGAATTTTCAAATTTTCAGATAGGAGGTTCCAGATAAGGTCAAAAACTACATACTCAGATCTTCACCAAACATTGCAGGGATACATTGGATGTCAAGACACGTGGAAAAAACGTACAAAACAAGAGATTGGAGACATCAAGATTTTGGACGAATTTTTTAAGAATTTTCAAATTTTCAGATAGGAGGTTCCAGATGAGGTCAAAAACTACATACTCAGATCTTCACCAAACTTTGCAGGAATACTTTGCATGTCAAGACACGTGGAAAAAACGTACAAAACAAGAGATCGGAGACATCAAGATTTTCGACGAATTTTTTAAGAATTTTCAAATTTTCAGATGGGAGGTTCCATATAAGGTCAAAAACTACATACTCAGATCTTCACCAAACTTTGCATGGATACATTGGATGTCAAGACACGTGGAAAAAACGTACAAAACAAGAAATTGGAGACATCAAGATTTTGGACGAATTTTTTAAGAATTTTCAAATTTTCAGAAAGGAGGTTCCGTATAAGGTCAAAAACTACATACTCAGATCTTCACCAAACTTTGCAGGGATACATTGGATGTCAAGACACGTGGAAAAAACGTACAAAACAAGAGATTGGGGTCATCAAGATTTTGGACGAATTTTTTAAGAATTTTCAAATTTTCAGAAAGGAGGTTCCATATAAGGTCAAAAACTACATACTCAGATCTTCACCAAACTTTGCAGGGATACATTGGATGTCAAGACACGTGGAAAAAACGTACAAAACAAGAGATTGGAGACATCAAGATTTTCGACAAATTTTTTAAGAATTTTCAAATTTTCAGATGGGAGGTTCCAGATAAGGTCAAAAACGACATACTCAGATCTTCACCAAACTTTGCAGGGATACATTGAATGTCAAGACACGTGGAAAAAACGTACAAAACAAGAGATTGGGGTCATCAAGATTTTGCACGGATTTTTTAGGAATTTTTGAATTTTCAGATGGGAGGTTCCAGATAAGGTCAAAAACTACATACTCAGATCGTCACCAAACTTTGCATGGATACATTATGTGTCAAGACACGTGGAAAAAACGTACAAAACAAGAGATTGGAGACATCAAGATTTTGGTCGAATTTTTTAAGATTTTTCAAATTTTCAGATGGGAGGTTCCAGATAAGGTCAAAAACTACATACTCAGATCTTCACCAAACTTTGCAGGGATACATTGGATGTCAAGACACGTGGAAAAAACGTACAAAACAAGAGATAGGAGACATCAAGATTTTGGACGAATTTTTTAACAATTTTCAAATTTTCAGAAAGGATGTTCCAGATAAGGTCAAAAACGACAAACTCAGATCTTCACCAAACTTTGCAGGGATACATTGGATGTCAAGACACGTGGAAAAAACGTACAAAACAAGAGATTGGAGACATCAAGATTTTGGACGAATTTTTTAAGAATTTTCAAATTTTCAGATAGGAGGTTCCAGATAAGGTCAAAAACTACATACTCAGATCTTCACCAAACGTTGCAGGGATACATTGGATGTCAAGACACGTGGAAAAACCGTACAAAACAAGAGATTGGAGACATCAAGATTTTGGACGATTTTTTAAAGAATTTTCAAATTTTCAGAAATGCGGTTCCAGATAAGGTCAAAAACTACATACTCAGATCTTCACCAAACTTTGCAGGGATACATTGGATGTCAAGACACGTGGAAAAAACGTACAAAACAAGAGATTGGGGTCAACAAGATTTTGGACGGATTTTTTAGGAATTTTCAAATTTTCAGATGGGAGGTTCCAGATAAGGTCAAAAACTACATACTCAGATCTTCAAAAAACTCTGCAGGGATACATTGTATGTCAAGACACGTGGAAAAAACATACAAAACATAGGATTTGGGACATCAAGATTTTGTTAAATTTTTTTAAGAATTTTCAAATTTTCAGATGGGAGGTTCCATATAAGGTCAAAAACTACATACTCAGATCTTCACCAAACATTGCAGGGTTACATTGGATGTCAAGACACGTGGAAAGAACGTACAAAACAAGAGATTGGAGACATCAAGATTTTGGACGAATTTTTTAAGAATTTTCAAATTTTCAGATAGGAAGTTCCATATAAGGTCAAAAACTACATACTCAGATCTTCACCAAACATTGCAGGGATACATTGGATGTCAAGACACGTGGAAAAAACGTACAAAACAAGAGATTGGAGACATCAAGATTTTGGAGGAATTTTTTAAGAATTTTCAAATTTTCAGATAGGAGGTTCCAGATAAGGTCAAAAACTACATACTCAGATCTTCACCAAACGTTTCAGGGATACTTTGCATGTCAAGACACGTGGAAAAAACGTACAAAACAAGAGATTGGAGACATCAAGATTTTCGACGATTTTTTTAAGAATTTTCAAATTTTCAGATGGGAGGTTCCAGATAAGGTCAAAAACTACATACTCAGATCTTCACCAAACTCTGCAGGGATACATTGGATGTCAAGACACGTGGAAAAAACATACAAAACATAGGATTGGGGACATCAAGATTTTGGTCAAATTTTTTAAGAATTTTCAAATTTTCAGATAGGAGGTTCCATATAAGGTCAAAAACTACATACTCAGATCTTCACCAAACTTTGCAGGGATACATTATGTGTCAAGACACGTGGAAAAAACGTACAAAACAAGAGATTGAAGACATCAAGATTTTGGTCGAATTTTTTAAGAATTTTCAAATTTTCAGATGGGAGGTTCCAGATAAGGTCAAAAACTACATACTCAGATCTTCACCAAACTTTGCAGGGATACATTGGATGTCAAGACACGTGGAAAAAACGTACAAAACAAGAGATAGGAGACATCAAGATTTTGGACGAATTTTTTAACAATTTTCAAATTTTCAGAAAGGATGTTCCAGATAAGGTCAAAAACGACATACTCAGATCTTCACCAAACTTTGCAGGGATACATTTTATATCAAGACACGTGGAAAAAACGTACAAAACAAGAGATTGGAGACATCAAGATTTTGGACGAATTTTTTAAGAATTTTCAAATTTTCAGATAGGAGGTTCCATATAAGGTCAAAAACTACATACTCAGATCTTCACCAAACTTTGCAGGGATACATTGGATGTCAAGACACGTGGAAAAAACGTACAAAACAAGAGATTGGGGTCATCAAGATTTTGGACGGATTTTTTAGGAATTTTCAAATTTTCAGATGGGAGGTTCCAGATAAGGTCAAAAACTACATACTCAGATCTTCACCAAACATTGCAGGGATACATTGGATGTCAAGACACGTGGAAAAAACGTACAAAACAAGAGATTGGAGACATCAAGATTTTCGACGAATTTTTTAAGAATTTTCAAATTTTCAGATAGGAGGTTCCAGATGAGGTCAAAAACTACATACTCAGACCTTCACCAAACTTTGCAGGAATACTTTGCATGTCAAGACACGTGGAAAAAACGTACAAAACAAGAGATCGGAGACATCAAGATTTTCGACGAATTTTTTAAGAATTTTCAAATTTTCAGATGGGAGGTTCCAGATAAGGTCAAAAACGACATACTCAGATCTTCACCAAACTTTGCATGGATACATTGGATGTCAAGACACGTGGAAAAAACATACAAAACATAGGATTGGTGACATCAAGGTTTTCGACGAATTTTTTAAGAATTTTCAAATTTTCAGATAGGAGGTTCCATATAAGGTCAAAAACTACATGCTCAGATCTTCACCAAACTTTGCATGGATACATTGGATGTCAAGACACGTGGAAAAAACGTACAAAACAAGAGATTGGAGACATCAAGATTTTGGACGAATTTTTTAAGAATTCTCAAATTTTCAGAAAGGAGGTTCCATATAAGGTCAAAAACTACATACTCAGATCTTCACCAAACTTTGCAGGGATACATTGGATGTCAAGACACGTGGAAAAAACGTACAAAACAAGAGATTGGGGTCTTCAAGATTTTGGACGAATTTTTTAAGAATTTTCAAATTTTCAGAAAGGAGGTTCCATATAAGGTCAAAAACTACATACTCAGATCTTCACCAAACTTTGCAGGGATACATTGGATGTCAAGACACGTGGAAAAAACATACAAAACATAGGATTGGTGACATCAAGATTTTCGACGAATTTTTTAAGAATTTTCAAATTTTCAGATAGGAGGTTCCATATAAGGTCAAAAACTACATGCTCAGATCTTCACCAAACTTTGCAGGGATACATTGGATGTCAAGACACGTGGAAAAAACGTACAAAACAAGAGATTGGAGACATCAAGATTATGGACGAATTTTTTGAGAATTTTCAAATTTTCAGAAAGGAGGTTCCATATAAGGTCAAAAACTACATACTCAGATCTTCACCAAACTTTGCAGGGATACATTGGATGTCAAGAAACGTGGAAAAAACGTACAAAACAAGAGATTGGAGACATCAAGATTTTCGACGAATTTTTTAAGAATTTTCAAATTTTCAGAAAGGATGTTCCAGATAAGGTCAAAAACGACATACTCAGATCTTCACTAACTTTGCAGGGATACATTGGAGGTCGAGACACGTGGAAAAAACGTACAAAACAAGAGATTGGAGACATCAAGATTTTGGACGAATTTTTGAAGAATTTTCAAATTTTCAGATAGGAGGTTCCAGATAAGGTCAAAAACTACATACTCAGATCTCCACCAAACATTGCAGGGATACATTGGATGTCAAGACACGTGGAAAAAACGTACAAAGCAAGAGATTGGAGACATCAAGATTTTCGACGAATTTTTGAAGAATTTTCAAATTTTCAGATAGGAGGTTCCAGATAAGGTCAAAAACTACATACTCAGATCTTCACCAAACGTTGCAGGGATACTTTGCATGTCAAGACACGTGGAAAAAACGTACAAAACAAGAGATTGGAGACATCAAGATTTTCGACGAATTTTTTAAGAATTTTCAAATTTTCGGATGGGAGGTTCCAGATAAGGTCAAAAACGACATACTCAGATCTTCACCAAACTTTGCATGGATAAATTGGATGTCAAGACACGTGGAAAAAACGTACAAAACAAGAGATTGGAGACATCAAGATTTTGGACGAATTTTTTAAGAATTCTCAAATTTTCAGAAAGGAGGTTCCATATAAGGTCAAAAACTACATACTCAGATCTTCACCAAACTTTGCAGGGATACATTGGATGTCAAGACACGTGGAAAAAACGTACAAAACAAGAGATTGGGGTCTTCAAGATTTTGGACGAATTTTTTAAGAATTTTCAAATTTTCAGAAAGGAGGTTCCATATAAGGTCAAAAACTACATACTCAGATCTTCACCAAACTTTGCAGGGATACATTGAATGTCAAGACACGTAGAAAAAACGTACAAAACAAGAGATTGTGGTCATCAAGATTTTGGACGGATTTTTTAGGAATTTTCAAATTTTCAGATGGGAGGTTCCAGATAAGGTCAAAAACTACATACTCAGATCTTCACCAAACTTTGCAGGGATACATTGGATGTCAAGACACGTGGAAAAAACGTACAAAACAAGAGATTGTAGACATCAAGATTTTGGACGAATTTTTTAAGAATTTTCAAATTTTCAGATAGGAGGTTCCATATAAGGTCAAAAACTACATACTCAGATCTTCACCAAACTTTGCATGGATACATTATGTGTCAAGACACGTGGAAAAAACGTACAAAACAAGAGATTGGAGACATCAAGATTTTGGTCGAATTTTTTAAGAATTTTCAAATTTTCAGATGGGAGGTTCCAGATAAGGTCAAAAACTACATACTCAGATCTTCACCAAACTTTGCAGGGATACATTGGATGTCAAGACACGTGGAAAAAACGTACAAAACAAGAGATAGGAGACATCAAGATTTTGGACGAATTTTTTAACAATTTTCAAATTTTCAGAAAGGATGTTCCAGATAAGGTCAAAAACGACATACTCAGATCTTCACCAAACTTTGCAGGGATACATTGGATATCAAGACACGTGGAAAAAACGTACAAAACAAGAGATTGGAGACATCAAGATTTTGGACGAATTTTTTAAGAATGTTCAAATTTTCAGATAGGAGGTTCCAGATAAGGTCAAAAACTACATACTCAGATCTTCACCAAACTTTGCAGGGATACATTGGATGTCAAGACACGTGGAAAAAACGTACAAAACAAGAGATTGGAGACATCAAGATTTTGGACGAATTTTTTAAGAATTTTCAAATTTTCAGATAGGAGGTTCCAGATGAGGTCAAAAACTACATACTCAGATCTTCACCAAACTTTGCAGGAATACTTTGCATGTCAAGACACGTGGAAAAAACGTACAAAACAAGAGATCGGAGACATCAAGATTTTCGACGAATTTTTTAAGAATTTTCAAATTTTCAGATGGGAGGTTCCAGATAAGGTCAAAAACGACATACTCAGATCTTCACCAAACTTTGCAGGGATCCATTGGAGGTCGAGACACGTGGAAAAAACGTACAAAACAAGAGATTGGAGACATCAAGATTTTGGACGAATTTTTTAAGAATTTTCAAATTTTCAGATAGGAGGTTCCATATAAGGTCAAAAACTACATACTCAGATCTTCACCAAACTTTGCAGGGATACATTGGATGTCAAGACACGTGGAAAAAACGTACAAAACAAGAGATTGGAGACATCAAGATTTTGGACGATTTTTTTAAAAATTTTCAAATTTTCAAAAATGCGGTTCCAGATAAGGTCAAAAACTACATACTCAGATCTTCACCAAACTTTGCAGGGATACATTGGATGTCAAGACACGTGGAAAAAACGTACAAAACAAGAGATTCGGGTCAACAAGATTTTGGACGGATTTTTTAGGAATTTTCAAATTTTCAGATGGGAGGTTCCAGATAAGGTCAAAAACTACATACTCAGATCTTCACCAAACTCTGCAGGGATACATTGTATGTCAAGACACGTGGAAAAAAACATACAAAACATAGGATTGGGGACATCAAGATTTTGTTAAATTCTTTTAAGAATTTTCAAATTTTCAGATAGGAGGTTCCATATAAGGTCAAAAACTACATACTCAGATCTTCACCAAACATTGCAGGGATACATTGGATGTCAAGACACGTGGAAAGAACGTACAAAACAAGAGATTGGAGACATCAAGATTTTGGACGAATTTTTTAAGAATTTTCAAATTTTCAGATAGGAGGCTCCATATAAGGTCAAAAACTACATACTCACATCTTCACCAAACATTGCAGGGATACATTGGATGTCAAGACACGTGGAAAAAACGTACAAAACAAGAGATTGGAGACATCAAGATTTTGGACGAATTTTTTAAGAATTTTCAAATTTTCAGATAGGAGGTTCCAGATAAGGTCAAAAACTACATACTCAGATCTTCACCAAACGTTGCAGGGATACTTTGCATGTCAAGACACGTGGAAAAAACGTACAAAACAAGAGATTGGAGACATCAAGATTTTCGACGAATTTTTTAAGAATTTTCAAATTTTCAGATGGGAGGTTCCAGATAAGGTCAAAAACTACATACTCAGATCTTCACCAAACTTTGCATGGATACATTGGATGTCAAGACACGTGGAAAAAACATACAAAACATAGGATTGGGGACATCAAGATTTTGGTCAAATTTTTTAAGAATTTTCAAATTTTCAGATAGGAGGTTCCATATAAGGTCAAAAACTACATACTCAGATCTTCACCAAACTTTGCATGGATACATTATGTGTCAAGACACGTGGAAAAAACGTACAAAACAAGAGATTGGAGACATCAAGATTTTGGTCGAATTTTTTAAGAATTTTCAAATTTTCAGATGTTAGGTTCCAGATAAGGTCAAAAACTACATACTCAGATCTTCACCAAACTTTGCAGGGATACATTGGATGTCAAGACACGTGGAAAAAACGTACAAAACAAGAGATAGGAGACATCAAGATTTTGGACGAATTTTTTAACAATTTTCAAATTTTCAGAAAGGATGTTCCAGTTAAGGTCAAAAACGACGTACTCAGATCTTCACCAAACTTTGCAGGGATACATTGGATATCAAGACACGTGGAAAAAACGTACAAAGCAAGAGATTGGAGACATCAAGATTTTCGACGAATTTTTGAAGAATTTTCAAATTTTCAGATAGGAGGTTCCAGATAAGGTCAAAAACTACATACTCAGATCTCCACCAAACATTGCAGGGATACATTGGATGTCAAGACACGTGGAAAAAACGTACAAAGCAAGAGATTGGAGACATCAAGATTTTCGACGAATTTTTGAAGAATTTTCAAATTTTCAGATAGGAGGTTCCAGATAAGGTCAAAAACTACATACTCAGATCTTCACCAAACGTTGCAGGGATACTTTGCATGTCAAGACACGTGGAAAAAACGTACAAAACAAGAGATTGGAGACATCAAGATTTTCGACGAATTTTTTAAGAATTTTCAAATTTTCGGATGGGAGGTTCCAGATAAGGTCAAAAACGACATACTCAGATCTTCACCAAACTTTGCATGGATAAATTGGATGTCAAGACACGTGGAAAAAACGTACAAAACAAGAGATTGGAGACATCAAGATTTTGGACGAATTTTTTAAGAATTCTCAAATTTTCAGAAAGGAGGTTCCATATAAGGTCAAAAACTACATACTCAGATCTTCACCAAACTTTGCAGGGATACATTGGATGTCAAGACACGTGGAAAAAACGTACAAAACAAGAGATTGGGGTCTTCAAGATTTTGGACGAATTTTTTAAGAATTTTCAAATTTTCAGAAAGGAGGTTCCATATAAGGTCAAAAACTACATACTCAGATCTTCACCAAACTTTGCAGGGATACATTGAATGTCAAGACACGTAGAAAAAACGTACAAAACAAGAGATTGTGGTCATCAAGATTTTGGACGGATTTTTTAGGAATTTTCAAATTTTCAGATGGGAGGTTCCAGATAAGGTCAAAAACTACATACTCAGATCTTCACCAAACTTTGCAGGGATACATTGGATGTCAAGACACGTGGAAAAAACGTACAAAACAAGAGATTGTAGACATCAAGATTTTGGACGAATTTTTTAAGAATTTTCAAATTTTCAGATAGGAGGTTCCATATAAGGTCAAAAACTACATACTCAGATCTTCACCAAACTTTGCATGGATACATTATGTGTCAAGACACGTGGAAAAAACGTACAAAACAAGAGATTGGAGACATCAAGATTTTGGTCGAATTTTTTAAGAATTTTCAAATTTTCAGATGGGAGGTTCCAGATAAGGTCAAAAACTACATACTCAGATCTTCACCAAACTTTGCAGGGATACATTGGATGTCAAGACACGTGGAAAAAACGTACAAAACAAGAGATAGGAGACATCAAGATTTTGGACGAATTTTTTAACAATTTTCAAATTTTCAGAAAGGATGTTCCAGATAAGGTCAAAAACGACATACTCAGATCTTCACCAAACTTTGCAGGGATACATTGGATATCAAGACACGTGGAAAAAACGTACAAAACAAGAGATTGGAGACATCAAGATTTTGGACGAATTTTTTAAGAATGTTCAAATTTTCAGATAGGAGGTTCCAGATAAGGTCAAAAACTACATACTCAGATCTTCACCAAACTTTGCAGGGATACATTGGATGTCAAGACACGTGGAAAAAACGTACAAAACAAGAGATTGGAGACATCAAGATTTTGGACGAATTTTTTAAGAATTTTCAAATTTTCAGATAGGAGGTTCCAGATGAGGTCAAAAACTACATACTCAGATCTTCACCAAACTTTGCAGGAATACTTTGCATGTCAAGACACGTGGAAAAAACGTACAAAACAAGAGATCGGAGACATCAAGATTTTCGACGAATTTTTTAAGAATTTTCAAATTTTCAGATGGGAGGTTCCAGATAAGGTCAAAAACGACATACTCAGATCTTCACCAAACTTTGCAGGGATCCATTGGAGGTCGAGACACGTGGAAAAAACGTACAAAACAAGAGATTGGAGACATCAAGATTTTGGACGAATTTTTTAAGAATTTTCAAATTTTCAGATAGGAGGTTCCATATAAGGTCAAAAACTACATACTCAGATCTTCACCAAACTTTGCAGGGATACATTGGATGTCAAGACACGTGGAAAAAACGTACAAAACAAGAGATTGGAGACATCAAGATTTTGGACGATTTTTTTAAAAATTTTCAAATTTTCAAAAATGCGGTTCCAGATAAGGTCAAAAACTACATACTCAGATCTTCACCAAACTTTGCAGGGATACATTGGATGTCAAGACACGTGGAAAAAACGTACAAAACAAGAGATTCGGGTCAACAAGATTTTGGACGGATTTTTTAGGAATTTTCAAATTTTCAGATGGGAGGTTCCAGATAAGGTCAAAAACTACATACTCAGATCTTCACCAAACTCTGCAGGGATACATTGTATGTCAAGACACGTGGAAAAAAACATACAAAACATAGGATTGGGGACATCAAGATTTTGTTAAATTCTTTTAAGAATTTTCAAATTTTCAGATAGGAGGTTCCATATAAGGTCAAAAACTACATACTCAGATCTTCACCAAACATTGCAGGGATACATTGGATGTCAAGACACGTGGAAAGAACGTACAAAACAAGAGATTGGAGACATCAAGATTTTGGACGAATTTTTTAAGAATTTTCAAATTTTCAGATAGGAGGCTCCATATAAGGTCAAAAACTACATACTCACATCTTCACCAAACATTGCAGGGATACATTGGATGTCAAGACACGTGGAAAAAACGTACAAAACAAGAGATTGGAGACATCAAGATTTTGGACGAATTTTTTAAGAATTTTCAAATTTTCAGATAGGAGGTTCCAGATAAGGTCAAAAACTACATACTCAGATCTTCACCAAACGTTGCAGGGATACTTTGCATGTCAAGACACGTGGAAAAAACGTACAAAACAAGAGATTGGAGACATCAAGATTTTCGACGAATTTTTTAAGAATTTTCAAATTTTCAGATGGGAGGTTCCAGATAAGGTCAAAAACTACATACTCAGATCTTCACCAAACTTTGCATGGATACATTGGATGTCAAGACACGTGGAAAAAACATACAAAACATAGGATTGGGGACATCAAGATTTTGGTCAAATTTTTTAAGAATTTTCAAATTTTCAGATAGGAGGTTCCATATAAGGTCAAAAACTACATACTCAGATCTTCACCAAACTTTGCATGGATACATTATGTGTCAAGACACGTGGAAAAAACGTACAAAACAAGAGATTGGAGACATCAAGATTTTGGTCGAATTTTTTAAGAATTTTCAAATTTTCAGATGTTAGGTTCCAGATAAGGTCAAAAACTACATACTCAGATCTTCACCAAACTTTGCAGGGATACATTGGATGTCAAGACACGTGGAAAAAACGTACAAAACAAGAGATAGGAGACATCAAGATTTTGGACGAATTTTTTAACAATTTTCAAATTTTCAGAAAGGATGTTCCAGTTAAGGTCAAAAACGACGTACTCAGATCTTCACCAAACTTTGCAGGGATACATTGGATATCAAGACACGTGGAAAAAACGTACAAAACAAGAGATTGGAGACATCAAGATTTTGGACGAATTTTTTAAGAATTTTCAAATTTTCAGATAGGAAGTTCCAGATAAGGTCAAAAACTACATACTCAGATCTTCACCAAACTTTGCAGGGATACATTGGATGTCAAGACACGTGGAAAAAACGTACAAAACAAGAGATTGGAGACATCAAGACTTTGGACGATTTTTTTAAGAATTTTCAAATTTTCAGAAATGCGTTTCCAGATAAGGTCAAAAACTACATACTCAGATCTTCACCAAACTTTGCAGGGATACATTGGATGTCAAGACACGTGGAAAAAACGTACAAAACAAGAGATTGGGGTCAACAAAATTTTGGACGAATTTTTTAGGAATTTTCAAATTTTCAGATGGGAGGTTCCAGATAAGGTCAAAAACTACATACTCAGATCTTCACCAAACTCTGCAGGGATACATTGTATGTCAAGACACGTGGAAAAAATATACAAAACATAGGATTGGGGACATCAAGATTTTGTTAAATTTTTTTAAGAATTTTCAAATTTTCAGATAGGAGGTTCCATATAAGGTCAAAAACTACATACTCAGATCTTCACCAAACATTGCAGGGATACATTGGATGTCAAGACACGTGGAAAGAACGTACAAAACAAGAGATTGGAGACATCAAGATTTTGGACGAATTTTTTAAGAATTTTCAAATTTTCAGATAGGAGGTTCCATATAAGGTCAAAAACTACATACTCAGATCTTCACCAAACTTTGCAGGGATACATTGGATGTCAAGACACGTGGAAAAAACGTACAAAACAAGAGATTGGAGACATCAAGATTTTCGACGAATTTTTTAAGAATTTTCAAATTTTCAGAAAGGATGTTCCAGATAAGGTCAAAAACGACATACTCAGATCTTCACCAAACTTTGCAGGGATACATTGGAGGTCGAGACACGTGGAAAAAACGTACAAAACAAGAGATTGGAGACATCAAGATTTTGGACGAATTTTTGAAGAATTTTCAAATTTTCAGATAGGAGGTTCCAGATAAGGTCAAAAACTACATACTCAGATCTCAACCAAACATTGCAGGGATACATTGGATGTCAAGACACGTGGAAAAAACGTACAAAACAAGAGATTGGAGACATCAAGATTTTCGACGAATTTTTGAAGAATTTTCAAATTTTCAGATAGGAGGTTCCAGATAAGGTCAAAAACTACATACTCAGATCTTCACCAAACGTTGCAGGGATACTTTGCATGTCAAGACACGTGGAAAAAACGTACAAAACAAGAGATTGGAGACATCAAGATTTTCGACGAATTTTTTAAGAATTTTCAAATTTTCAGATGGGAGGTTCCAGATAAGGTCAAAACCAAAATACTCAGATCTTCACCAAACTTTGCATGGATACATTGGATGTCAAGACACGTGGAAAAAACGTACAAAACAAGAGATTGGAGACATCAAGATTTTGGACGAATTTTTTAAGAATTCTCAAATTTTCAGAAAGGAGGTTCCATATAAGGTCAAAAACTACAAACTCAGATCTTCACCAAACTTTGCAGGGATACATTGGATGTCAAGACACGTGGAAAAAACGTACAAAACAAGAGATTGGGGTCATCAAGATTTTGGACGAATTTTTTAAGAATTTTCAAATTTTCAGAAAGGAGGTTCCATATAAGGTCAAAAACTACATACTCAGATCTTCACCAAACTTTGCAGGGATACATTGAATGTCAAGACACGTGGAAAAAACGTACAAAACAAGAGATTGGGGTCATCAAGATTTTGGACGGATTTTTTAGGAATTTTCAAATTTTCAGATGGGAGGTTCCAGATAAGGTCAAAAACTACATACTCAGATCTTCACCAAACTTTGCAGGGATACATTGGATGTCAAGACACGTGGAAAAAACGTACAAAACAAGAGATTGGAGACATCAAGATTTTGGACGAATTTTTTAAGAATTTTTAAATTTTCAGATAGGAGGTTCCATATAAGGTCAAAAACTACATACTCAGATCTTCACCAAACTTTGCATGGATACATTATGTGTCAAGACACGTGGAAAAAACGTACAAAACAAGAGATTGGAGACATCAAGATATTGGTCGAATTTTTTAAGAATTTTCAAATTTTCAGATGGGAGGTTCCAGATAAGGTCAAAAACTACATACTCAGATCTTCACCAAACTTTGCAGGGATACATTGGATGTCAAGACACGTGGAAAAAACGTACAAAACAAGAGATAGGAGACATCAAGATTTTGGACGAATTTTTTAACAATTTTCAAATTTTCAGAAAGGATGTTCCAGATAAGGTCAAAAACGACATACTCAGATCTTCACCAAACTTTGCAGGGATACATTGGATATCAAGACACGTGGAAAAAACGTACAAAACAAGAGATTGGAGACATCAAGATTTTGGACGAATTTTTTAAGAATTTTCAAATTTTCAGATAGGAGGTTCCAGATAAGATCAAAAACTACATACTCAGATCTTCACCAAACTTTGCAGGGATACATTGGATGTCAAGACACGTGGAAAAAACGTACAAAACAAGAGATTGGGGTCATCAAGATTTTGGACGGATTTTTTAGGAATTTTCAAATTTTCAGATGGGAGGTTCCAGATAAGGTCAAAAACTACATACTCAGATCTTCACCAAACATTGCAGGGATACATTGGATGTCAAGACACGTGGAAAAAACGTACAAAACAAGAGATTGGAGACATCAAGATTTTGGACGAATTTTTTAAGAATTTTCAAATTTTCAGATAGGAGGTTCCAGATGAGGTCAAAAACTACATACTCAGATCTTCACCAAACTTTGCAGGAATACTTTGCATGTCAAGACACGTGGAAAAAACGTACAAAACAAGAGATCGGAGACATCAAGATTTTCGACGAATTTTTTAAGAATTTTCAAATTTTCAGATGGGAGGTTCCAGATAAGGTCAAAAACGACATACTCAGATCTTCACCAAACTTTGCAGGGATCCATTGGAGGTCGAGACACGTGGAAAAAACGTACAAAACAAGAGATTGGAGACATCAAGATTTTGGACGAATTTTTTAAGAATTTTCAAATTTTCAGATAGGAGGTTCCATATAAGGTCAAAAACTACATACTCAGATCTTCACCAAACTTTGCAGGGATACATTGGATGTCAAGACACGTGGAAAAAACGTACAAAACAAGAGATTGGAGACATCAAGATTTTCGACGAATTTTTTAAGAATTTTCAAATTTTCAGAAAGGATGTTCCAGATAAGGTCAAAAACGACATACTCAGATCTTCACCAAACTTTGCAGGGATCCATTGGAGGTCGAGACACGTGGAAAAAACGTACAAAACAAGAGATTGGAGACATCAAGATTTTGGACGAATTTTTGAAGAATTTTCAAATTTTCAGATAGGAGGTTCCAGATAAGGTCTAAAACTACATACTCAGATCTCCACCAAACATTGCAGGAATACATTGGATGTCAAGACACGTGGAAAAAACGTACAAAACAAGAGATTGGAGACATCAAGATTTTCGTCGAATTTTTGAAGAATTTTCAAATTTTCAGATAGGAGGTTCCAGATAAGGTCAAAAACTACATACTCAGATCTTCACCAAACGTTGCAGGGATACTTTGCATGTCAAGACACGTGGAAAAAACGTACAAAACAAAAGATTGGAGACATCAAGATTTTCGACGAATTTTTTAAGAATTTTCAAATTTTCAGATGGGAGGTTCCAGATAAGGTCAAAAACGACATACTCAGATCTTCACCAAACTTTGCATGGATACATTGGATGTCAAGACACGTGGAAAAAACGTACAAAACAAGAGATTGGAGACATCAAGATTTTGGACGAATTTTTTAAGAATTCTCAAATTTTCAGAAAGGAGGTTCCATATGAGGTCAAAAACTACATACTCAGATCTTCACCAAACTTTGCAGGGATACTTTGGATGTCAAGACACGTGGAAAAAACGTACAAAACAAGAGATTGGGGTCATCAAGATTTTGGACGAATTTTTTAAGAATTTTCAAATTTTCAGATGGGAGGTTCAATATAAGGTCAAAAACTACATACTCAGATCTTCACCAAACTTTGCATGGATACATTGGATGTCAAGACACGTGGAAAAAACATACAAAACATAGGATTCGGAA
This sequence comes from Lepisma saccharinum, assembly GCF_977018435.1. Classification (NCBI taxonomy): domain Eukaryota; kingdom Metazoa; phylum Arthropoda; class Insecta; order Zygentoma; family Lepismatidae; genus Lepisma; species Lepisma saccharinum. The sequence continues at coordinate 234,587 of NW_028143104.1, read as the reverse complement.
CATCAAGATTTTGGTCGAATTTTTTAAGAATTTTCAAATTTTCAGATAGGAGGTTCCATATAAGGTCAAAAACTACATACTCAGATCTTCACCAAACATTGCAGGAATACATTGGATGTCAAGACACGTGGAAAAAACGTACAAAACAAGAGATTGGGGTCATCAAGATTTTGCACGGATTTTTTAGGAATTTTCAAATTTTCAGATGGGAGGTTCCAGATAAGGTCAAAAACTACATACTCAGATCTTCACCAAACTTTGCAGGGATACATTGGATGTCAAGACACGTGGAAAAAACGTACAAAACAAGAGATTGGAGACATCAAGATTTTGGAGGAATTTTTTAAGAATTTTCAAATTTTCAGATAGGAGGTTCCATATAAGGTCAAAAACTACATACTCAGATCTTCACCAAACTTTGCATGGATACATTATGTGTCAAGACACGTGGAAAAAACGTACAAAACAAAAGATTGGAGACATCAAGATTTTGGTCGAATTTTTTAAGTATTTTCAAATTTTCAGATGGGAGGTTCCAGATAAGGTCAAAAACTACATACTCAGATCTTCACCAAACTTTGCAGGGATACATTGGATGTCAAGACACGTGGAAAAAACGTACAAAAAAGAGATTGGAGACATCAAGATTTTGGACGAATTTTTTAACAATTTTCAAATTTTCAGAAAGGATGTTCCAGATAAGGTCAAAAACGACATACTCAGATCTTCACCAAACTTTGCAGGGATACATTGGATATCAAGACACGTGGAAAAAACGTACAAAACAAGAGATTGGAGACATCAAGATTTTGGACGAATTTTTTAAGAATTTTCAAATTTTCAGATAGGAGGTTCCAGATAAGGTCAAAAACTACATACTCAGATCTTCACCAAACTTTGCAGGGATACATTGGATGTCAAGACACGTGGAAAAAACGTACAAAACAAGAGATTGGAGACATCAAGATTTTCGACGAATTTTTTAAGAATTTTCAAATTTTCAGAAAGGATGTTCCAGATAAGGTCAAAAACGACATACTCAGATCTTCACCAAACTTTGCAGGGATCCATTGGAGGTCGAGACACGTGGAAAAAACGTACAAAACAAGAGATTGGAGACATCAAGATTTTGGACGAATTTTTGAAGAATTTTCAAATTTTCAGATAGGAGGTTCCAGATAAGGTCTAAAACTACATACTCAGATCTCCACCAAACATTGCAGGAATACATTGGATGTCAAGACACGTGGAAAAAACGTACAAATCAAGAGATTGGAGACATCAAGATTTTCGACGAATTTTTGAAGAATTTTCAAATTTTCAGATAGGAGGTTCCAGATAAGGTCAAAAACTACATACTCAGATCTTCACCAAACGTTGCAGGGATACTTTGCATGTCAAGACACGTGGAAAAAACGTACAAAACAAAAGATTGGAGACATCAAGATTTTCGACGAATTTTTTAAGAATTTTCAAATTTTCAGATGGGAGGTTCCAGATAAGGTCAAAAACGACATACTCAGATCTTCACCAAACTTTGCATGGATACATTGGATGTCAAGACACGTGGAAAAAACGTACAAAACAAGAGATTGGAGACATCAAGATTTTGGACGAATTTTTTAAGAATTCTCAAATTTTCAGAAAGGAGGTTCCATATAAGGTCAAAAACTACATACTCAGATCTTCACCAAACTTTGCAGGGATACTTTGGATGTCAAGACACGTGGAAAAAACGTACAAAACAAGAGATTGGGGTCATCAAGATTTTGGACGAATTTTTTAAGAATTTTCAAATTTTCAGATGGGAGGTTCAATATAAGGTCAAAAACTACATACTCAGATCTTCACCAAACTTTGCATGGATACATTGGATGTCAAGACACGTGGAAAAAACATACAAAACATAGGATTCGGAACATCAAGATTTTGGTCGAATTTTTTAAGAATTTTCAAATTTTCAGATAGGAGGTTCCATATAAGGTCAAAAACTACATACTCAGATCTTCACCAAACATTGCAGGAATACATTGGATGTCAAGACACGTGGAAAAAACGTACAAAACAAGAGATAGGAGACATCAAGATTTTGGACGAATTTTTTAACAATTTTCAAATTTTCAGAAAGGATGTTCCAGATAAGGTCAAAAACGACATACTCAGTTCTTCACCAAACTTTGCAGGGATACATTATGTGTCAAGACACGTGGAAAAAACGTACAAAACAAGAGATTGGAGACATCAAGATATTGGTCGAATTTTTTAAGAATTTTCAAATTTTCAGATGGGAGGTTACAGATAAGGTCAAAAACTACATACTCAGATCTTCACCAAACTTTGCAGGGATACATTGGATGTCAAGACACGTGGAAAAAACGTACAAAACAAGAGATAGGAGACATCAAGATTTTGGACGAATTTTTTAACAATTTTCAAATTTTCAGAAAGGATGTTCCAGATAAGGTCAAAAACGACATACTCAGATCTTCACCAAACTTTGCAGGGATACATTGGATATCAAGACACGTGGAAAAAACGTACAAAACAAGAGATTGGAGACATCAAGATTTTGGACGAATTTTTTAAGAATTTTCAAATTTTCAGATAGGAGGTTCCAGATAAGATCAAAAACTACATACTCAGATCTTCACCAAACTTTGCAGGGATACATTGGATGTCAAGACACGTGGAAAAAACGTACAAAACAAGAGATTGGGGTCATCAAGATTTTGGACGGATTTTTTAGGAATTTTCAAATTTTCAGATGGGAGGTTCCAGATAAGGTCAAAAACTACATACTCAGATCTTCACCAAACATTGCAGGGATACATTGGATGTCAAGACACGTGGAAAAAACGTACAAAACAAGAGATTGGAGACATCAAGATTTTGGACGAATTTTTTAAGAATTTTCAAATTTTCAGATAGGAGGTTCCAGATGAGGTCAAAAACTACATACTCAGATCTTCACCAAACTTTGCAGGAATACTTTGCATGTCAAGACACGTGGAAAAAACGTACAAAACAAGAGATCGGAGACATCAAGATTTTCGACGAATTTTTTAAGAATTTTCAAATTTTCAGATGGGAGGTTCCAGATAAGGTCAAAAACGACATACTCAGATCTTCACCAAACTTTGCAGGGATCCATTGGAGGTCGAGACACGTGGAAAAAACGTACAAAACAAGAGATTGGAGACATCAAGATTTTGGACGAATTTTTTAAGAATTTTCAAATTTTCAGATAGGAGGTTCCATATAAGGTCAAAAACTACATACTCAGATCTTCACCAAACTTTGCAGGGATACATTGGATGTCAAGACACGTGGAAAAAACGTACAAAACAAGAGATTGGAGACATCAAGATTTTCGACGAATTTTTTAAGAATTTTCAAATTTTCAGAAAGGATGTTCCAGATAAGGTCAAAAACGACATACTCAGATCTTCACCAAACTTTGCAGGGATCCATTGGAGGTCGAGACACGTGGAAAAAACGTACAAAACAAGAGATTGGAGACATCAAGATTTTGGACGAATTTTTGAAGAATTTTCAAATTTTCAGATAGGAGGTTCCAGATAAGGTCTAAAACTACATACTCAGATCTCCACCAAACATTGCAGGAATACATTGGATGTCAAGACACGTGGAAAAAACGTACAAAACAAGAGATTGGAGACATCAAGATTTTCGTCGAATTTTTGAAGAATTTTCAAATTTTCAGATAGGAGGTTCCAGATAAGGTCAAAAACTACATACTCAGATCTTCACCAAACGTTGCAGGGATACTTTGCATGTCAAGACACGTGGAAAAAACGTACAAAACAAAAGATTGGAGACATCAAGATTTTCGACGAATTTTTTAAGAATTTTCAAATTTTCAGATGGGAGGTTCCAGATAAGGTCAAAAACGACATACTCAGATCTTCACCAAACTTTGCATGGATACATTGGATGTCAAGACACGTGGAAAAAACGTACAAAACAAGAGATTGGAGACATCAAGATTTTGGACGAATTTTTTAAGAATTCTCAAATTTTCAGAAAGGAGGTTCCATATGAGGTCAAAAACTACATACTCAGATCTTCACCAAACTTTGCAGGGATACTTTGGATGTCAAGACACGTGGAAAAAACGTACAAAACAAGAGATTGGGGTCATCAAGATTTTGGACGAATTTTTTAAGAATTTTCAAATTTTCAGATGGGAGGTTCAATATAAGGTCAAAAACTACATACTCAGATCTTCACCAAACTTTGCATGGATACATTGGATGTCAAGACACGTGGAAAAAACATACAAAACATAGGATTCGGAACATCAAGATTTTGGTCGAATTTTTTAAGAATTTTCAAATTTTCAGATAGGAGGTTCCATATAAGGTCAAAAACTACATACTCAGATCTTCACCAAACATTGCAGGAATACATTGGATGTCAAGACACGTGGAAAAAACGTACAAAACAAGAGATTGGGGTCATCAAGATTTTGCACGGATTTTTTAGGAATTTTCAAATTTTCAGATGGGAGGTTCCAGATAAGGTCAAAAACTACATACTCAGATCTTCACCAAACTTTGCAGGGATACATTGGATGTCAAGACACGTGGAAAAAACGTACAAAACAAGAGATTGGAGACATCAAGATTTTGGAGGAATTTTTTAAGAATTTTCAAATTTTCAGATAGGAGGTTCCATATAAGGTCAAAAACTACATACTCAGATCTTCACCAAACTTTGCATGGATACATTATGTGTCAAGACACGTGGAAAAAACGTACAAAACAAAAGATTGGAGACATCAAGATTTTGGTCGAATTTTTTAAGTATTTTCAAATTTTCAGATGGGAGGTTCCAGATAAGGTCAAAAACTACATACTCAGATCTTCACCAAACTTTGCATGGATACATTGGATGTCAAGACACGTGGAAAAAACGTACAAAAAAGAGATTGGAGACATCAAGATTTTGGACGAATTTTTTAACAATTTTCAAATTTTCAGAAAGGATGTTCCAGATAAGGTCAAAAACGACATACTCAGATCTTCACCAAACTTTGCAGGGATACATTGGATATCAAGACACGTGGAAAAAACGTACAAAACAAGAGATTGGAGACATCAAGATTTTGGACGAATTTTTTAAGAATTTTCAAATTTTCAGATAGGAGGTTCCAGATAAGGTCAAAAACTACATACTCAGATCTTCACCAAACTTTGCAGGGATACATTGGATGTCAAGACACGTGGAAAAAACGTACAAAACAAGAGATTGGAGACATCAAGATTTTCGACGAATTTTTTAAGAATTTTCAAATTTTCAGAAAGGATGTTCCAGATAAGGTCAAAAACGACATACTCAGATCTTCACCAAACTTTGCAGGGATCCATTGGAGGTCGAGACACGTGGAAAAAACGTACAAAACAAGAGATTGGAGACATCAAGATTTTGGACGAATTTTTGAAGAATTTTCAAATTTTCAGATAGGAGGTTCCAGATAAGGTCTAAAACTACATACTCAGATCTCCACCAAACATTGCAGGAATACATTGGATGTCAAGACACGTGGAAAAAACGTACAAATCAAGAGATTGGAGACATCAAGATTTTCGACGAATTTTTGAAGAATTTTCAAATTTTCAGATAGGAGGTTCCAGATAAGGTCAAAAACTACATACTCAGATCTTCACCAAACGTTGCAGGGATACTTTGCATGTCAAGACACGTGGAAAAAACGTACAAAACAAAAGATTGGAGACATCAAGATTTTCGACGAATTTTTTAAGAATTTTCAAATTTTCAGATGGGAGGTTCCAGATAAGGTCAAAAACGACATACTCAGATCTTCACCAAACTTTGCATGGATACATTGGATGTCAAGACACGTGGAAAAAACGTACAAAACAAGAGATTGGAGACATCAAGATTTTGGACGAATTTTTTAAGAATTCTCAAATTTTCAGAAAGGAGGTTCCATATAAGGTCAAAAACTACATACTCAGATCTTCACCAAACTTTGCAGGGATACTTTGGATGTCAAGACACGTGGAAAAAACGTACAAAACAAGAGATTGGGGTCATCAAGATTTTGGACGAATTTTTTAAGAATTTTCAAATTTTCAGATGGGAGGTTCAATATAAGGTCAAAAACTACATACTCAGATCTTCACCAAACTTTGCATGGATACATTGGATGTCAAGACACGTGGAAAAAACATACAAAACATAGGATTCGGAACATCAAGATTTTGGTCGAATTTTTTAAGAATTTTCAAATTTTCAGATAGGAGGTTCCATATAAGGTCAAAAACTACATACTCAGATCTTCACCAAACATTGCAGGAATACATTGGATGTCAAGACACGTGGAAAAAACGTACAAAACAAGAGATTGGGGTCATCAAGATTTTGCACGGATTTTTTAGGAATTTTCAAATTTTCAGATGGGAGGTTCCAGATAAGGTCAAAAACTACATACTCAGATCTTCACCAAACTTTGCAGGGATACATTGGATGTCAAGACACGTGGAAAAAACGTACAAAACAAGAGATTGGAGACATCAAGATTTTGGACGAATTTTTTAAGAATTTTCAAATTTTCAGATAGGAGGTTCCATATAAGGTCAAAAACTACATACTCAGATCTTCACCAAACTTTGCATGGATACATTATGTGTCAAGACACGTGGAAAAAACGTACAAAACAAAAGATTGGAGACATCAAGATTTTGGTCGAATTTTTTAAGAATTTTCAAATTTTCAGATGGGAGGTTCCAGATAAGGTCAAAAACTACATACTCAGATCTTCACCAAACTTTGCAGGGATACATTGGATGTCAAGACACGTGGAAAAAACGTACAAAAAAGAGATTGGAGACATCAAGATTTTCGACGAATTTTTTAACAATTTTCAAATTTTCAGAAAGGATGTTCCAGATAAGGTCAAAAACGACATACTCAGATCTTCACCAAACTTTGCAGGGATACATTGGATATCAAGGCACGTGGAAAAAACGTACAAAACAAGAGATTGGAGACATCAAGATTTTGGACGAATTTTTTAAGAATTTTCAAATTTTCAGATAGGAGGTTCCAGATAAGGTCAAAAACTACATACTCAGATCTTCACCAAACTTTGCAGGGATACATTGGATGTCAAGACACGTGGAAAAAACGTACAAAACAAGAGATTGGGGTCATCAAGATTTTGGACGGATTTTTTAGGAATTTTCAAATTTTCAGATGGGAGGTTCCAGATAAGGTCAAAAACTACATACTCAGATCTTCACCAAACATTGCAGGGATACATTGGATGTCAAGACACGTGGAAAAAACGTACAAAACAAGAGATTGGAGACATCAAAATTTTGGACGAATTTTTTAAAAATTTTCAAATTTTCAGATAGGAGGTTCCAGATGAGGTCAAAAACTACATACTCAGATCTTCACCAAACTTTGCAGGAATACTTTGCATGTCAAGACACGTGGAAAAAACGTACAAAACAAGAGATCGGAGACATCAAGATTTTCGACGAATTTTTTAAGAATTTTCAAATTTTCAGATGGGAGGTTCCAGATAAGGTCAAAAACGACATACTCAGATCTTCACCAAACTTTGCATGGATACATTGGATGTCAAGACACGTGGAAAAACATACAAAACATAGGATTGGTGACATCAAGATTTTGGACGAATTTTTTAAGAATTTTCAAATTTTCAGATAGGAGGTTCCATATAAGGTCAAAAACTACATACTCAGATCTTCACCAAACTTTGCAGGGATACATTGGATGTCAAGACACGTGGAAAAAACGTACAAAACAAGAGATTGGAGACATCAGGATTATGGACGAATTTTTTGTGAATTTTCAAATTTTCAGAAAGGAGGTTCCATATAAGGTCAAAAACTACATACTCAGATCTTCACCAAACTTTGCAGGGATACATTGGATGTCAAGACACGTGGAAAAAACGTACAAAACAAGAGATTGGAGACATCAAGATTTTCGACGAATTTTTTAAGAATTTTCAAATTTTCAGAGTAGTTGTATTTACGGGGGGATAAACTCGAGAAAGTACGAACCCCCCTCCAGCAGCTTTGGCCATACTTAAAACTTGCTCAACATGCCCATATGAGTTTTTTGCTCAAGTGTGGAGCTCTTATAATTCAAGATTTTTGTAAAAAATGCCCTCGGGAATTTTTCAGAAAGTACGAGCTTTCTCAGATTGATTTGTGCATACTTACAAAAGTTGCATCAACCAGATTTTTGTCTATAAACTTGTCAATTTTTGGCCACACCAGAAATTAAGCACATACACATACATACACACACATATTTACTTCCGGTTTAAGTTTAATTGGATACTAGGTTCAATTTGCTTGCTCCGTGACACTCTATTTCTTATATTATATGTTTGCATGTTTCTCCTCTGTGTCAGTGTATGGAATTCCCGAGACGGTAGTATTGATTTTTGCCTTGACCTCAGCGCCAGTATTTACAGAAATTCCCGAGTATTGCATCATTCAGTATTGTGAGACTGACTGAGGAGAACAGATGTATTGATACAGTACTTCTCATACTTACAGGTTTAAATTCATATTGAACAATATAAAATCTGTTATTTGTTGTAATCCACTCATATTTAGAGTCAAGCTTATATTTGTCCCAGCCTGTTATACATAACAAGGTTATTGCTATTCAAGATATGCATGTTTGTGCAGGCATTTGCGCTGGGTCAGTGTGAATGATTTTCCACTTGTGGGCTATTGGCTTTACAACCTGTCATAAGATTAATATTAATAATATTAATCCATAGAGATTAGATTTAAAACCCAGGAAATTTTATATAAATACCAAAGCCAAAAATATTAACACACATACACACATATACACCTACACACACACAAAGCACAGTGCTGAACCCAACTGATATTTTTTGTTCAGTATAAAGTTTTGAATTGAAACCCAGGAAATTGTATATAATAAACAACAACAAAAATGCCGAATCAAAAATATTGTAATCAGTGCAATAAGAATATATCCAGCTCTAATTGGGCCAAACATCAAAAAATGTGTAATCCAAACAAATACAGAACTCCCACAAAAATTTGCCCCAAATGCAATAGAAAATATAACATGGAATATTTCACATATACACATAAAAATACTTGCTCTGCACAACCATCTACTTCTGGTCTGAAAAGAAAGTACGAAGCACCTGTTAATGCCAGAGCAGCAAAACAGCCACGGTATGAACCCATCCGTAGCAGTTTTAACGGCCAATTAAGGGATCACCGGTTTGTATCAGAGCCAAGATGCGGCATTGAGAATTTCTTGAACAGTGTAAATCCTAATGTGCAGGCAATTCTAAATGCACAAAATGGCTCTTATAAGCTCTCCCTCAAATTGTTTGTACAATATAAGAAACCAAACGCTACAAAATTTACACACCCCCACGTAACAGAAACTGTACCGGTATATTCAAATGCAAATTTAGATACAATAATAAGCAGCTTGATAGATCAATTGAATATGAAACACTCTGAATTTGCTGCAAAAGAATCAGGATGGAGCCTATGTGGCTCTTCGCACAAGTTATATGTTAATATTTCTGAATTCAACCCATTGCAAGGATCTACATATCTGCCATTACCTGCCAATATCAAAAACAAAAGAGCCGTGGTCAATATTGAAAATACCGACCAGAAATGCTTTTTGTGGTGTATATTAGCTGTTTTGTATCCAGTTTCAAGGAATCCTCAGAGAATAAGTTATTACAAACAGCATGAACATATTTTTGACGATGCAATGGAGGGTTTGGAATATCCAATGTCAGTTCAGAATATTGATAAATTTGAAAAAAAGGCCAGGCACATCGATGGCAAACAATTATCTATTAATGTATTTATTTGTTCCACTGGCAATTGCCCGATAGCACCTCTCAGAATCAGTAAACTTGATGATGAATCTGCAGTTCCGATTGATCTGCTCTTAATTGAAAAGGATGGTACATATCATTATACTCTGATACATAATCTTGAAGCTTTAGTGAGAACACAACTAGACAAATATAAAAAAATATTCAAGTTGTGCAGAAGATGCTTAACTGTATTTTATGGTCAAAAAATGGTAAATGGGGTTCGGGAAGAGAGTGCAGAAATTGCTAAAAACAAGCTAATTGAGCATCTGAAATACTGTGGCAATCATAAACCTGTTCATATGGTGATGCCCAATCCAAGTGAAAATTGCAAATTCAAAAAGTTTGAAGCCTTGTTGGAACACCCAGTATATATTGTCTGGGATTCTGAATCGAATCTCAAATCTCTTGCATTCCGCAATCCAGATCCTGAAGAATCTTCAAGTACACCATACCAGCAACATGAACCTTCCAGCTTTTGTTTTATGGTTATACGGGATGGTGTTGTTATTAAAGAATATTCATACAAGGGACCAAATGCCATCAAAATATTTGCACATAGAATAGAAAATGTGTGCCGTGACATAGCATCTAACATCTTATTAATATCAAAGCCTATGTTGCCTTTAACAGAGGAACAGATTGAAGATTTCAACAATGCAGAAAAATGCCCGGTATGTGATTGTGAATTTTCAGATACAAATATCAAGGTTCATCACCATTCTCATACAGATGGTAAATTCTTAATGGCCCTGTGTAATAGCTGTAATATTAAGATCAAGAGACCAAGATTTATCCCCATATTTTGCCATGGAGCATCCAATTATGATTTCCATCATCTGATCAGGTACGAGGGGTTTGAGAAGCAGAATTTAAATATTTTAGCTGAAAATGATGAAAAATATATATCTATTAGCAAGATAATTAAAGTTGATGGTGTTCCTATTCACATAAGATTTCTTGATTCTTACAGATTTTTATCTGCTAGCCTGGCTACACTGGCCTCTCAATTACCTGATGATAAATTAAAAATCACACGTGCATTGTTTCCAAATCAGGACCTGAAATTAATTAGGCGGAAGGGTGTATATCCATATGACTATGTCACAGATTTTTCTAAATTTGATGAGTGTTCCCTGCCACCACAAGAAGAGTTTTACAGCAAAATCAGAGGATCTGGAATCACTGATGATGATTATCACCATGCTCAGTTGATGTGGAACGATTTAAAATGCAAGACATTTGGTGATTATCACATGGCATATTTGAAACTTGATGTGACCCTCTTAGCTGATATATTGCAGGCATTCAGAAAATCTTCCATGCAAAATTATGGACTGGACCCAGTGTATTTTTACAGTGCCCCGGGCCTAGCATGGGCCGCAACGTTTTTGAACACCAAAAAGCAATTGGATCTGATCCACGATCAAGATATGTATCTGTTTATGGAGAAATGTATAAGAGGTGGGATGGTGCAATGTTCCCAGAGATATGCCAGAGCAAATAACAAGTATATGCCTGATTATGATCCAGCACGGCCATCAAATTATATACTCTATGTAGATGCAAACAACCTCTATGGTCACGCTATGATGGATAAATTGCCATATGCAGGGCTTGAATGGGTTCAAGATTTCAATATTGAAGATCTTCAGGACTTTGATGACAGTGACTATGGCCTCTTCTTAGAGGTTGATCTGACAATTCCTGATGATTTACACAATAAATTTTCTGATCTGCCCCCAATTCCCGAGGTTCAGTGCTCACCTGGCTCTAAACAGAAGAAACTCATGATGACTCTGGAGCCGAAACAGGGATATGTCACATATTACAAAAACCTCCAGTTCCTGATGAAACATGGTGTCCAAGTGACCAAAGTTGGCAAAGTCTTAAGGTTCAGGCACTCAGAATGGTTGAAATCATACATTGATACAAATACAGAGCTTCGAACATCTGCAAAGAGCCAATTTGATAAGGGCTTGTTTAAATTGATGGTGAATTCAGTGTATGGCAAAACAATTGAAAATGTCAGAAAACATACCGATGTTAAAATAATTACTGACCCCAGCCGGAGCAAAAAATTGGTTGCAAAGCCCAACTTCAATTACAGAAGAATTTATGATGAGCACATGGCACTTTTCAACATGATGAAAACAAAGATCAAATTTGATAAACCTATTTATGTAGGGGCTGTGATATTGGAATTGTCCAAATTACATATGTTAACATTGTATTATGATGTGCTGAAACCTTTTTATGGTGATCGTGTAAAATTATTGTACATGGACACGGATAGTTTTATTCTTGATATTCAAACAGAAGATGTTTATCAAGATATGTCACAGCCTGAATTGTTTCAATACTTTGATACCAGTGAACATACAATAATTCAACATCACCACAACAAAAAGGTGCCTGGCAAGTTAAAAGATGAGACATGTGGTGATGTTATTGTGGAATTTGCTGGGTTAAGTGCCAAGGTGTACAGTTTTAAAACATGTAGTGCTGTTGTCAAAAAGGCCAAGGGTATTGGCAGAGTTACTGTGGAAAAAGATCTTGTATTTGAAGATTATAAAAATTGCCTCAAATCCCAGAGTTCAATCAGAACATCAGAAAATAGAATTCAGAGTGAGGATCACTTGTTGACTAGCAATATTGTAAGAAAAGTGGCCCTGGACCCACATGATGATAAGAGATGCATTTTATCATGTGACATACATACTCTACCTTGGGGGCATTGTGATTTGAAAAATGGGAAACAATGCCCAATTACAGAGCATGATTTGAAATAAATAAACATGCCTATGAACTTATTTGGGTTCAAAAAACAGGCTATTATGGAGCTACCAACACCACAACCCTCTTCTGATATGCTGTCTAAACTGAGTGCTTTGTTAATTATTCATCTGAACAGCATACTTACAGATGTTGATGAAGAAACAGGCAAAATATTGTACATATTTAACAATAATTTAAATCATTACCAATTACCTGTAGGTGGTCAATTGCAATTTATTACAACCCCTGAGGGTGATGTTAAAATTTCAGTAGGGAGAAATATTTATAGAATTAAGCACTCAAACATGGTTTCTGGCACTGTATATACTGTTTCTGCTGGTGACTGCTTATATATTGAAGTCCCTGGATCTTATGACAAGCTTATACCCTTTTTTATAGAATTAAGAATCAGATACTCTATAATAAATAACCACTAAAACAAAAATGCCTAATGATATATTTGGCCATACAAGACATGAAGATCACAGTGATGAGATTCTGATGCTTGATGTCAGAGTCAAGAAATTAAGAAGTGATTTACAAGCTTTACAAACCACACTCAATGCCAGTCTTCAATTAGAAATTACAAATTTGCAATCACAATGCATGGACCCTCTTCTTAAAATTGATTCTGAACTCAAAGTGCTGCTTCAGAAATATACTGATCTGGCCACATTAGATAATTTTCAAAGTTTAGAAGAGGCTGTAGCAGCTCTTCAAGCCAAATTTAAGACTCAGGCTACCAACTCCGAGCAATTGAAACAGCAATTGGAAGAGCAGATAAATAATGTCCAGTCACAGCTCCAAACAATTGTCAAAAGCATAAAATCACAAGAAGATTTTGATCTAGTGATTTCCACTCTAAAAGAACAGATTCAATCACTCCAGATACCTAATCTGGACCCTCTGAACAATGCCATAGCCGAGGTTAAAGAAAAAATTGAGACACTTGAAAATTTTATGAACAATTTGCCATCTTCTGATGCTTTGAGTGCAATAACTCGGAGTGTTGCAAACATCAAGCTGCAACTTGAAACATATGAAGATTTTGGAAAAATTCAAAGTTCCATAACCCATCTTGAAGGTACCATAGCAGCAGTGCAAAGTGATTTGGCAAATGTACAAGAATCCAGATTGCCCGGTATTGTAGACACTCTTGTTAGTGTCCAGCACCAAATCACAAAGCTTGAAAACCTCAACACTGAATCTGAGCTATCTCATTTTCATCACTTGATAGATGATATCCAAACAAAACTTGAAATTTTACAACAATCAACACCCACTCAGGCAGATATAGCCCTGCTCCAAAATGCTATGCAAAATGTGGCTGATGCATCTGAATTAAACAATGTGAAATCGGCACTTGAATTTTTGCAGAATACTGTTTCAAATCTACCTACATCACAGGAACTTAAAAATATTAAGAGAGCAGTGAATAGGATATTGAAATCAGAAGATATCAAGAATATCCAAGCAGAGATCAAACAACTCACTCAGACAGTGGCCACTCTTCCAACCAATCAACATATTAATGAACTGCATGCCCTGTTTGAGGATATCAGAAGACAGGTCCATGATCTTACTGCTCAAAATTCAAAATTGGCAGTTGTTGAAAATTTGCAACAAATTGTAGCTAATATCAAGCAACAGCTAGGGACCATGGAATCCAATCAAGCAAATGCTCTGTCTGTTTTTGCCACCCAGCTTCAAGAGATTGTGCAACAATACAAGAAACTTGTTGTGGACATAAAGATCAAGCCAGGCCATGATGATGTTGTTAGGACTATCAATGAGCACCTTGAATCTGTAACAAGCAGATTGCTCACAGCAGAAAAAGAAATAACAGGCATAATCGAGAATCCAAAACATACAGTAATTCTTGAATTGTACAGCATCCCCAACAAAGAATATGATTCACCATTTACACCAGGAGGCAAAATATATATGCTGTCCCCTGCACAATTTTATTACCAGTTTTTTGTTGGGGGCACATTGAGACCAATCAAGATCAAATATTGGCTTCAACCACAGGCACACCACTACCCTACCTTATCAATAACAAATGCTGACAACAAACCAAAAATCACCAGTGTAGAGTTAGAGGATTTTACAGACCCCAATACATTAGAAACAGCCTATGTTGAAGATGATGGCTCTCTGGAATTTAAAATACAAATAGGGGACAAATTATATTTAGAAAATCCTGCAGTATCAGCTGCTGAACACCCTATAGTTGCAATATTCTTGTTTTCATATTATGTCTAGTTGTTGATGAATTACACAGACAAGCCCGACATAATTATAAGAGACTTCCAGTAGTCACAAAGGGCATAGATGATTTATGGCAGAGCGACTTGATTGAAATGGCAAGTGGGCAGTTGAAAAACTTAGACAAAATCAACAAGGGCTACAAGTATCTACTCACTGTAATAGACACATTTTCAAAATTTGCCTGGGCTGTGCCACTCAAATCCAAGACTGGAACATGTGTTACAGAAGCCCTCAGGACAATCATCAATCATTCAGGAAGATCCCCGCGCTATTTGCAAACAGATAATGGCAAAGAATTTTATAATTCAGTGTTTCAACAATTTATTAAAAGCCGGTCAATAAAACATTACTCGAGTTACAGTGATCTCAAAGCCTCAGTTGTAGAGAGATTCAACAGAACCCTAAAAAATCTTATGTATAAACAATTTACCCTCCAAGGTAATTATAAATGGATTAATATTCTTCCAGAACTTCTACATAAATATAACAACTCGGTCCATTCCACAATCAACATGAAACCCTCTGAAGTAACTCCATCTGATGAGCAAAAATTGATCAGGACTGTTTATTATCCTAGATACCAGCCAACAACAAGAAAGGCCAAATACAGGGTGGGTGACCAAGTAAGAATCAGCAAATATAAGCACTTATTCAAGAGAGGCTTTACGAGAAACTGGAGCACCGAATTATTTACAGTGGTTCAAGTTAAACCCGGGACCCTTAACACATATATAATAAAAGATCACCGAGGAGAAATTCTCAAAGGCAGGTTCTATGAACAAGAGCTCAGCAAAACTAAACAGCCTGATACATATCTCATAGAAAAAATCATCCGCAGAAAAGGCAACAAGTTACTTGTCAAATGGCTAGGTCATCCGGAAAACAGCTGGATCGAGGCAGACAAAGTAATAATATGAGCACCTGGGATGTTATAAAAAGGCTGCCAGAACCTGAACAGCAGAATAAGATAAATGGAGTGCTGCTGCCTGAAAATATTAGGTGTCTTATTGTTGGGCCATCTGCTTGTGGTAAAACTACACTAATGGTTGATAATTTTTTATTGGCACCCAACTGGTTAGACTGGAAAAACAGGCACTTGTATGTCTTCTCTAAGAGCTTGGAACAATTAAAATATCAGCAGCTGATGAAGCTATATGATGGATTGGATATTGCCACTTTTGAATCAGATGTTAAGCCACTTGATGAATGTCTCGATAATTCTGTTGTTGTGTTTGATGACATTATACTGGATAATCAAAACAAGGTTAGAAATTTCTTTACACAGGGCCGGCACAAAAACATTGACTGCTTCTACCTGGCACAGACTTTTTCAAAAATACCGAAGCAACTGATCCGAGACAACAGCAATTTTATATGTGTGTTTCATCAAGATCATACCAACCTCAAACACATACACGATGAATATGTAGGTGGGGACTTGAGCTACAATGATTTTTCCAAGTTTTGCAGCAAGTGCTGGAACCAGGACAGTTATGGGTTTGTCACAATTGATATGACAAGAACACCTAATACTGGCAAATACAGAAATAAAATCAACGATTTTCTAGACGTTGAGACATAAATAAACAACCATGAAACGACCAGTCATTGATGATCTTAAGTTAAGAGATTATCTTGTAAAAAGATTTAAGGGATGGAAATCAGAGAACCGTGGAATTTATGAAAAACACAAACAAACAGAACAGCCTGTCATTGATGCTATTAATAATTTAGGTAAGAATATCAAAACTGTTACAGAGCAAAATCAAGATTTGATCACAGAGCTTGTGCCTGTAGCTGCAAGGAACATATTAGATTATCCATTCACCCCACTTTCCAGTATTCATACACCTAGTCCTGTTGCTCCTAGAAGAATTGAAGCTACTCAGGATCCTATTGAAATGGGTCTTCTTGCTCAAAAATATTTAACAACACCTAAAGACAATAAAGATGAGGTTTTTGGCTTATATGCCGACACAGAGCTTGACGGCAGTATTATTCATAGAATCGGTAATTTCAGAGTAACTTTTATGGGGGATGATATCATTGTTTATTCAGAATCTCGTCTCGGAGAAAAAGGTGCTTTTGTTAAGTACCCCGGCACACCTGGATTGTGGGAACTGATGACTAGGAAAAGGCCTGGCAGCTATACAGATCAAGATTATGAACATTACAAAGAAATATTAATAAAATCAGATGCTCTATACCAGAACAATGATCCCACACAAAAAAGAGTCAAGTCTAGCAGTGGGGCAAAATACAATAATTTAATCAAGCCCATATGGTCTCAGATCAAGACTGGCAGTGGAATCAAACAATACAATACTCTGCCTAAAGAATTTGTCTGGGTTGATGATGTCAGGAAACTTGTAGATAGGTTATTGGTGATAGCAGGGGAGGAAAATGCTGGCAACCACAATTTTTACAATGAAAAGATTGGAATTATGGACATGATAAGCACAAAATTGTCTAATTTTATAGTGAATGACACTAAGGGGATTGGATATCTTATAAAAATTATTAATACTCTACCACCTAAATTTTGGAATATTTCTGAGGGCCGGGGGTTGGTTAATGACATTATAAACAAACTGCCATTTGAACTACACATTCCAGGCTATCAGTATTGTGGTCCAGGCACAAAATTGGACCATAGATTAAACAGAGGTGATCCTGGTGTTAATCCCCTAGATGCTGCTTGTAGAGACCATGACATAGCATACAACACACATACTGATCTTGACAAGAGACATGTTGCAGACAATAAATTAGAAGAGTCTGCATTTGGTAGATTTGTAAGCAAAGATGCTTCTTTAAGTGAGAGAATATCAGCATTGGGAACCACCATAGCTATGAGCACCAAACAAAAACTGGGGTGGGGGTTGTGAATATGTATATAATAAACCTACAATGAAGGCCAAGGGTATTATGTATCAAATACCTTATGCAGGTCTCAAATCTCTTAAAACTATTGACAGAATTCATGGAGCCCATCATCTACAATCCATCCCCAACATTATATTTTCCTGTGTGTCATAACAGAATAGATAACATTGAATTGATGGTCACTAATGAAAAAGAAGAATTAGTTGATTTTGCTGGAGCCACAACAACTGCAATCGTAGAGATTAACATTTAAATAAAAATACATACAATGGAAAATATTGAGAGTTATGAGCTACAATCATTCCCCCCAAACAGGAGGACATTTGCAAATTTAAATCAACCCAACACACAGATCGAGGTTGATCTTGATGTAGGGGACGGCTTTATACACCCCCACAGAGCAGATCTATACATCAAATTTGATGTTGTAAAGCTCGATGGAACAGATTATCCGGCAAATACAAATATAAGACTGGTGGACAATTTTGTGCCGCATCTGTTCTCTGAAATTGAGATCAGAAAGCATGGCGTTGTTATAAACAGAGTGGATTATCCAGGCATTACCTCCACAGCTTTGGCTACATTAAAATTATCCAAAACCGAGGCTTCATACTACAGAATCGGTGGATTTGAAGCTGGTGATAAGATATTAACCAAGAGCCACACAGTGCTGTTCCCCATGCGCCTGTTGCCAGGATTCTTCTCGGATTACAAAGAAATTATGTGGAAGGGGGGGTTAAGAATTACATTTAGAAGAGCTGCAAATGATGATAATGCTTTGATGAGGTACAGTGCAATAAACCCTACAGGGGAAGCTCTGCCTAATACCCTACCTGATGCAGGCAAATGCATTATTCAGACTATGGAGTTAAGAATCCCGGTTGTTGAATATGAAGCCAGCTATGCTCTTAAATACAAAGCTGATATCCTAAAAAATCCACACGTTCCTCTGCAATTTTATACATATCAATGCGTACAGAAGGTTGCCACTGGTACTTATTATGAATTTGATGCCACAAATTCATTCTCCAGCATACAATTTGACATGCCTGATTTTGTGGTGGTACTGTTTCAGACTGGGAGACACAATAATCAGGAAAAAAATTCAAGCAAATTTGATAACTGCAACATCAAGAACATATATCTTAAAAATGGCAGAAATGAGGTTTTTCCTAGAGAAAATTATAATTTAGACATGTCCAAGGGTGATTTTCTCAAATTATATGAAGCTTTTTCGGCTTTCAAGCGTGTCACTACTGGCAATACTGACATGTACTACACTCCAGATGAATTCAAGACACAGAGACCCATGTTTGTAATCAACACTTCGAAAAGGAAACAGGTTGTGGTAAATGACAGAACAAACATTAAAATTATCTGTGAATTCCACGAGGCTTTACCAGATGACACCATATGTAGCGTTATTCTCATAGGTGAAAAATCATATGTTTATGATGTAAGAAATGAGCGAGTCACAGAGCAGTTCTAGAAGCACGATTCAAACACAGAAGCCTTTTGGATATAAAACAATACTTTACCGTCAGTTACCTACCCATTTTATAGCACCTCTGCTCGTGGCAAAAAAGCTTTTACCTACCCAGCACATTTGCCAAAAACTGAAATACAGAAATATTGTAATAATTATTCTGTAAGTTACAGACTTGTGTACAACAAGACCAAACCTTTGCATGACAATATCCAGGAATTTCCTCAATATGATGGAATGGTCCCTGAAAGGGGGGCACAGTACAGATAAGAATTTCTCTTTGAGTTCCATGACAAATGACATGTAATTTTCCTCGGAAAAGGCACAGTGTAGGTAATATCAACAGATATAATCACTCATGCATTTACTAATGTCTCTTTGATGATGAATAACTCTCTGAAAAAACACAATAAAGATTAAATCTATTGGCATTAATTTCCCGGGCAAGCATGATTAATTGTTGGCAGAAACATGGGACTGATCAAAAGATTGGAAAGAACATGGAATGTTTACTTGACCTCCATTCTATTGTATCGATCAGGCAGTTTTGCCCGTATTGTTGAGCTGATATTTTACCCAGATAACAAAACTCTGGTGATTCTTAATAGAGAATAATTTTGCTGTTATACAACATTTTTACTAAATTTAAGATCTGGGGGCTATCAACAAAACAAAATTATTCTCAAAATCTCACATATGGAATGCCACATCTATCAGGACTCGAACCCAGAGCCCCTTGTTTACAAAACTACAATATTAACATTTTGCCATCAGATTTTATGAGGACTCAAACCCGAACCTTTTGATTACAAGACAATAAAAACTATGCACCACACTCCACTCGGTCTCAGAACCCAATAGATATCAATTCAAGATTCCTGGGATTTTGACAGAAAAACATACTATAAGCTTAATTTCTGGTGTAGCCAAAAATATATCACTTTTTGACAAAAATCTGGCTGATGCAACTTTTGTAAGTATGCACAAATCAATCTGAGAAAGCTCGTACTTTCTGAAAAATTCCCGAGGGCATTTTTTACAAAAATCTTGAATTATAAGAGCTCCACACTTGAGCAAAAAACTCATATGGGCATGTTGAGCAAGTTTTAAGTATGGCCAAAGCTGCTGGAGGGGGGTTCGTACTTTCTCGAGTTTATCCCCCCGTAAATACAACTACTTTTCAGAAAGGATGTTCCAGATAAGGTCAAAAACGACATACTCAGATCTTCACCAAACTTTGCAGGGATACATTGGAGGTCGAGACACGTGGAAAAAACGTACAAAACAAGAGATTGGAGACATCAAGATTTTGGACGAATTTTTGAAGAATTTTCAAATTTTCTGATAGGAGGTCCCAGATAAGGTCAAAAACTACATACTCAGATCTCCACCAAACATTGCAGGGATACATTGGATGTCAAGACACGTGGAAAAAACGTACAAAACAAGAGATTGGAGACATCAAGATTTTCGACGAATTTTTGAAGAATTTTCAAATTTTCAGATAGGAGGTTCCAGATAAGGTCAAAAACTACATACTCAGATCTTCACCAAACGTTGCAGGGATACTTTGCATGTCAAGACACGTGGAAAAAACGTACAAAACAAGAGATTGGAGACATCAAGATTTTGCACGGATTTTTTAGGAATTTTCAAATTTTCAGATGGGAGGTTCCAGATAAGGTCAAAAACTACATACTCAGATCTTCACCAAACTTTGCAGGGATACATTGGATGTCAAGACACGTGGAAAAAACGTACAAAACAAGAGATTGGAGACATCAAGATTTTGGACGAATTTTTTAAGAATTTTCAAATTTTCAGATAGGAGGTTCCATATAAGGTCAAAAACTACATACTCAGATCTTCACCAAACTTTGCATGGATACATTATGTGTCAAGACACGTGGAAAAAACGTACAAAACAAAAGATTGGAGACATCAAGATTTTGGTCGAATTTTTTAAGAATTTTCAAATTTTCAGATGGGAGGTTCCAGATAAGGTCAAAAACTACATACTCAGATCTTCACCAAACTTTGCAGGGATACATTGGATGTCAAGACACGTGGAAAAAACGTACAAAAAAGAGATTGGAGACATCAAGATTTTGGACGAATTTTTTAACAATTTTCAAATTTTCAGAAAGGATGTTCCAGATAAGGTCAAAAACGACATACTCAGATCTTCACCAAACTTTGCAGGGATACATTGGATATCAAGACACGTGGAAAAAACGTACAAAACAAGAGATTGGAGACATCAAGATTTTGGACGAATTTTTTAAGAATTTTCAAATTTTCAGATAGGAGGTTCCAGATAAGGTCAAAAACTACATACTCAGATCTTCACCAAACTTTGCAGGGATACATTGGATGTCAAGACACGTGGAAAAAACGTACAAAAAAGAGATATGAGACATCAAGATTTTGGACGAATTTTTTAACAATTTTCAAATTTTCAGAAAGGATGTTCCAGATAAAGTCAAAAACGACATACTCAGATCTTCACCAAACTTTGCAGGGATACATTGGATATCAAGACACGTGGAAAAAACGTACAAAACAAGAGATTGGAGACATCAAGATTTTCGACGAATTTTTGAAGAATTTTCAAATTTTCAGATAGGAGGTTCCAGATAAGGTCAAAAACTACATACTCAGATCTTCACCAAACTTTGCAGGGATACATTGGATGTCAAGACACGTGGAAAAAACGTACAAAACAAGAGATTGGGGTCATCAAGATTTTGGACGGATTTTTTAGGAATTTTCAAATTTTCAGATGGGAGGTTCCAGATAAGGTCAAAAACTACATACTCAGATCTTCACCAAACATTGCAGGGATAAATTGGATGTCAAGACACGTGGAAAAAACGTACAAAACAAGAGATTGGAGACATCAATATTTTGGACGAATTTTTAAAGAATTTTCAAATTTTCAGATAGGAGGTTCCAGATGAGGTCAAAAACTACATACTCAGATCTTCACCAAACTTTGCAGGAATACTTTGCATGTCAAGACACGTGGAAAAAACGTACAAAACAAGAGATCGGAGACATCAAGATTTTCGACGAATTTTTTAAGAATTTTCAAATTTTCAGATGGGAGGTTCCAGATAAGGTCAAAAACGACATACTCAGATCTTCACCAAACTTTGCAGGGATACATTGGATGTCAAGACACGTGGAAAAAACGTACAAAACAAGAGATTGGGGTCATCAAGATTTTGGACGGATTTTTTAGGAATTTTCAAATTTTCAGATGGGAGGTTCCAGATAAGGTCAAAAACTACATACTCAGATCTTCACCAAACATTGCAGGGATACATTGTATGTCAAGACACGTGGAAAAAACGTACAAAACAAGAGATTGGAGACATCAATATTTTGGACGAATTTTTAAAGAATTTTCAAATTTTCAGATAGGAGGTTCCAGATGAGGTCAAAAACTACATAGTCAGATCTTCACCAAACTTTGCAGGAATACTTTGCATGTCAAGACACGTGGAAAAAACGTACAAAACAAGAGATCGGAGACATCAAGATTTTCGACGAATTTTTTAAGAATTTTCAAATTTTCTGATAGGAGGTCCCAGATAAGGTCAAAAACTACATACTCAGATCTCCACCAAACATTGCAGGGATACATTGGATGTCAAGACACGTGGAAAAAACGTACAAAACAAGAGATTGGAGACATCAAGATTTTCGACGAATTTTTGAAGAATTTTCAAATTTTCAGATAGGAGGTTCCAGATAAGGTCAAAAACTACATACTCAGATCTTCACCAAACGTTGCAGGGATACTTTGCATGTCAAGACACGTGGAAAAAACGTACAAAACAAGAGATTGGAGACATCAAGATTTTGCACGGATTTTTTAGGAATTTTCAAATTTTCAGATGGGAGGTTCCAGATAAGGTCAAAAACTACATACTCAGATCTTCACCAAACTTTGCAGGGATACATTGGATGTCAAGACACGTGGAAAAAACGTACAAAACAAGAGATTGGAGACATCAAGATTTTGGACGAATTTTTTAAGAATTTTCAAATTTTCAGATAGGAGGTTCCAGATAAGGTCAAAAACTACATACTCAGATCTTCACCAAACTTTGCAGGGATACATTGGATGTCAAGACACGTGGAAAAAACGTACAAAAAAGAAATTGGAGACATCAAGATTTTGGACGAATTTTTTAAAAATTTTCAAATTTTCAGAAAGGATGTTCCAGATAAGGTCAAAAACGACATACTCAGATCTTCACCAAACTTTGCAGGGATACATTGGATATCAAGACACGTGGAAAAAACGTACAAAACAAGAGATTGGAGACATCAAGATTTTGGACGAATTTTTTAAGAATTTTCAAATTTTCAGATAGGAGGTTCCAGATAAGGTCAAAAACTACATACTCAGATCTTCACCAAACTTTGCAGGGATACATTGGATGTCAAGACACGTGGAAAAAACGTACAAAACAAGAGATTGGGGTCATCAAGATTTTGGACGGATTTTTTAGGAATTTTCAAATTTTCAGATGGGAGGTTCCAGATAAGGTCAAAAACTACATACTCAGATCTTCACCAAACATTGCAGGGATACATTGGATGTCAAGACACGTGGAAAAAACGTACAAAACAAGAGATTGGAGACATCAATATTTTGGACGAATTTTTAAAGAATTTTCAAATTTTCAGATAGGAGGTTCCAGATGAGGTCAAAAACTACATAGTCAGATCTTCACCAAACTTTGCAGGAATACTTTGCATGTCAAGACACGTGGAAAAAACGTACAAAACAAGAGATCGGAGACATCAAGATTTTCGACGAATTTTTTAAGAATTTTCAAATTTTCAGATGGGAGGTTCCAGATAAGGTCAAAAACGACATACTCAGATCTTCACCAAACTTTGCATGGATACATTGGATGTCAAGACACGTGGAAAAAACATACAAAACATAGGATTGGTGACATCAAGATTTTGGACGAATTTTTTAAGAATTTTCAAATTTTCAGATAGGAGGTTCCATATAAGGTCAAAAACGACATACTCAGATCTTCACCAAACTTTGCATGGATACATTGGATGTCAAGACACGTGGAAAAAACGTACAAAACAAGAAATTGGAGACATCAAGATTTTGGACGAATTTTTTAAGAATTTTCAAATTTTCAGAAAGGAGGTTCCGTATAAGGTCAAAAACTACATACTCAGATCTTCACCAAACTTTGCAGGGATACATTGGATGTCGAGACACGTGGAAAAAACGTACAAAACAAGAGATTGGGGTCATCAAGATTTTGGACGAATTTTTGAAGAATTTTCAAATTTTCAGAAAGGAGGTTCCATATAAGGTCAAAAACTACATACTCAGATCTTCACCAAACTTTGCAGGGATACATTGAATGTCAAGACACGTGGAAAAAACGTACAAAACAAGAGATTGGGGTCATCAAGATTTTGGACGGATTTTTTAGGAATTTTCAAATTTTCAGATGGGAGGTTCCAGATAAGGTCAAAAACTACATACTCAGATCTTCACCAAACTTTGCAGGGATACATTGGATGTCAAGACACGTGGAAAAAACGTACAAAGCAAGAGATTGGAGACATCAAGATTTTGGACGAATTTTTTAAGAATTTTTAAATTTTCAGATAGGAGGTTCCATATAAGGTCAAAAACTACATACTCAGATCTTCACCAAACTTTGCGTGGATACATTATGTGTCAAGACACGTGGAAAAAACGTACAAAACAAGAGATTGGAGACATCAAGATATTGGTCGAATTTTTTAAGAATTTTCAAATTTTCAGATGGGAGGTTCCAGATAAGGTCAAAAACTACATACTCAGATCTTCACCAAACTTTGCAGGGATACATTGGATGTCAAGACACGTGGAAAAAACGTACAAAACAAGAGATAGGAGACATCAAGATTTTGGACGAATTTTTTAACAATTTTCAAATTTTCAGAAAGGATGTTCCAGATAAGGTCAAAAACGACATACTCAGATCTTCACCAAACTTTGCAGGGATACATTGGATATCAAGACACGTGGAAAAAACGTACAAAACAAGAGATTGGAGACATCAAGATTTTGGACGAATTTTTTAAGAATTTTCAAATTTTCAGATAGGAGGTTCCAGATAAGATCAAAAACTACATACTCAGATCTTCACCAAACTTTGCAGGGATACATTGGATGTCAAGACACGTGGAAAAAACGTACAAAACAAGAGATTGGGGTCATCAAGATTTTGGACGGATTTTTTAGGAATTTTCAAATTTTCAGATGGGAGGTTCCAGATAAGGTCAAAAACGACATACTCAGATCTTCACCAAACTTTGCAGGGATCCATTGGAGGTCGAGACACGTGGAAAAAACGTACAAAACAAGAGATTGGAGACATCAAGATTTTGGACGAATTTTTTAAGAATTTTCAAATTTTCAGATAGGAGGTTCCATATAAGGTCAAAAACTACATACTCAGATCTTCACCAAACTTTGCAGGGATACATTGGATGTCAAGACACGTGGAAAAAACGTACAAAACAAGAGATTGGAGACATCAAGATTTTCGACGAATTTTTTAAGAATTTTCAAATTTTCAGAAAGGATGTTCCAGATAAGGTCAAAAACTACATACTCAGATCTTCACCAAACTTTGCAGGGATACATTGGATGTCAAGACACGTGGAAAAAACGTACAAAACAAGAGATTGGAGACATCAAGATTTTCGACGAATTTTTGAAGAATTTTCAAATTTTCAGATAGGAGGTTCCAGATAAGGTCAAAAACTACATACTCAGATCTTCACCAAACGTTGCAGGGATACTTTGCATGTCAAGACACGTGGAAAAAACGTACAAAACAAAAGATTGGAGACATCAAGATTTTCGACGAATTTTTTAAGAATTTTCAAATTTTCAGATGGGAGGTTCCAGATAAGGTCAAAAACGACATACTCAGATCTTCACCAAACTTTGCATGGATACATTGGATGTCAAGACACGTGGAAAAAACGTACAAAACAAGAGATTGGAGACATCAAGATTTTGGACGAATTTTTTAAGAATTCTCAAATTTTCAGAAAGGAGGTTCCATATAAGGTCAAAAACTACATACTCAGATCTTCACCAAACTTTGCAGGGATACTTTGGATGTCAAGACACGTGGAAAAAACGTACAAAACAAGAGATTGGGGTCATCAAGATTTTGGACGAATTTTTTAAGAATTTTCAAATTTTCAGATGGGAGGTTCAATATAAGGTCAAAAACTACATACTCAGATCTTCACCAAACTTTGCATGGATACATTGGATGTCAAGACACGTGGAAAAAACATACAAAACATAGGATTCGGAACATCAAGATTTTGGTCGAATTTTTTAAGAATTTTCAAATTTTCAGATAGGAGGTTCCATATAAGGTCAAAAACTACATACTCAGATCTTCACCAAACATTGCAGGAATACATTGGATGTCAAGACACGTGGAAAAAACGTACAAAACAAGAGATTGGAGACATCAAGATTTTGGACGAATTTTTTAAGAATTTTCAAATTTTCAGATAGGAGGTTCCATATAAGGTCAAAAACTACATACTCAGATCTTCACCAAACTTTGCATGGATACATTATGTGTCAAGACACGTGGAAAAAACGTACAAAACAAAAGATTGGAGACATCAAGATTTTGGTCGAATTTTTTAAGAATTTTCAAATTTTCAGATGGGAGGTTCCAGATAAGGTCAAAAACTACATACTCAGATCTTCACCAAACTTTGCAGGGATACATTGGATGTCAAGACACGTGGAAAAAACGTACAAAAAAGAGATTGGAGACATCAAGATTTTGGACGAATTTTTTAACAATTTTCAAATTTTCAGAAAGGATGTTCCAGATAAGGTCAAAAACGACATAATCAGATCTTCACCAAACTTTGCAGGGATACATTGGATATCAAGACACGTGGAAAAAACGTACAAAACAAGAGATTGGAGACATCAAGATTTTGGACGAATTTTTTAAGAATTTTCAAATTTTCAGATAGGAGGTTCCAGATAAGGTCAAAAACTACATACTCAGATCTTCACCAAACTTTGCAGGGATACATTGGATGTCAAGACACGTGGAAAAAACGTACAAAACAAGAGATTGGGGTCATCAAGATTTTGGACGGATTTTTTAGGAATTTTCAAATTTTCAGATGGGAGGTTCCAGATAAGGTCAAAAACTACATACTCAGATCTTCACCAAACATTGCAGGGATACATTGGATGTCAAGACACGTGGAAAAAACGTACAAAACAAGAGATTGGAGACATCAAAATTTTGGACGAATTTTTTAAGAATTTTCAAATTTTCAGATAGGAGGTTCCAGATGAGGTCAAAAACTACATACTCAGATCTTCACCAAACTTTGCAGGAATACTTTGCATGTCAAGACACGTGGAAAAAACGTACAAAACAAGAGATCGGAGACATCAAGATTTTCGACGAATTTTTTAAGAATTTTCAAATTTTCAGATGGGAGGTTCCAGATAAGGTCAAAAATGACATACTCAGATCTTCACCAAACTTTGCATGGATACATTGGATGTCAAGACACGTGGAAAAAACATACAAAACATAGGATTGGTGACATCAAGATTTTGGACGAATTTTTTAAGAATTTTCAAATTTTCAGATAGGAGGTTCCATATAAGGTCAAAAACTACATACTCAGATCTTCACCAAACTTTGCAGGGATACATTGGATGTCAAGACACGTGGAAAAAACGTACAAAACAAGAGATTGGAGACATCAAGATTATGGACGAATTTTTTGAGAATTTTCAAATTTTCAGAAAGGAGGTTCCATATAAGGTCAAAAACTACATACTCAGATCTTCACCAAACTTTGCAGGGATACATTGGATGTCAAGACACGTGGAAAAAACGTACAAAACAAGAGATTGGAGACATCAAGATTTTCGACGAATTTTTTAAGAATTTTCAAATTTTCAGAAAGGATGTTCCAGATAAGGTCAAAAACGACATACTCAGATCTTCACCAAACTTTGCAGGGATACATTGGAGGTCGAGACACGTGGAAAAAACGTACAAAACAAGAGATTGGAGACATCAAGATTTTGGACGAATTTTTGAAGAATTTTCAAATTTTCTGATAGGAGGTCCCAGATAAGGTCAAAAACTACATACTCAGATCTCCACCAAACATTGCAGGGATACATTGGATGTCAAGACACGTGGAAAAAACGTACAAAACAAGAGATTGGAGACATCAAGATTTTCGACGAATTTTTGAAGAATTTTCAAATTTTCAGATAGGAGGTTCCAGATAAGGTCAAAAACTACATACTCAGATCTTCACCAAACGTTGCAGGGATACTTTGCATGTCAAGACACGTGGAAAAAACGTACAAAACAAGAGATTGGGGTCATCAAGATTTTGCACGGATTTTTTAGGAATTTTCAAATTTTCAGATGGGAGGTTCCAGATAAGGTCAAAAACTACATACTCAGATCTTCACCAAACTTTGCAGGGATACATTGGATGTCAAGACACGTGGAAAAAACGTACAAAACAAGAGATTGGAGACATCAAGATTTTGGACGAATTTTTTAAGAATTTTCAAATTTTCAGATAGGAGGTTCCATATAAGGTCAAAAACTACATACTCAGATCTTCACCAAACTTTGCATGGATACATTATGTGTCAAGACACGTGGAAAAAACGTACAAAACAAAAGATTGGAGACATCAAGATTTTGGTCGAATTTTTTAAGAATTTTCAAATTTTCAGATGGGAGGTTCCAGATAAGGTCAAAAACTACATACTCAGATCTTCACCAAACTTTGCAGGGATACATTGGATGTCAAGACACGTGGAAAAAACGTACAAAAAAGAGATTGGAGACATCAAGATTTTGGACGAATTTTTTAACAATTTTCAAATTTTCAGAAAGGATGTTCCAGATAAGGTCAAAAACGACATACTCAGATCTTCACCAAACTTTGCAGGGATACATTGGATATCAAGACACGTGGAAAAAACGTACAAAACAAGAGATTGGAGACATCAAGATTTTGGACGAATTTTTTAAGAATTTTCAAATTTTCAGATAGGAGGTTCCAGATAAGGTCAAAAACGACATACTCAGATCTTCACCAAACTTTGCAGGGATACATTGGATGTCAAGACACGTGGAAAAAACGTACAAAACAAGAGATTGGGGTCATCAAGATTTTGGACGGATTTTTTAGGAATTTTCAAATTTTCAGATGGGAGGTTCCAGATAAGGTCAAAAACTACATACTCAGATCTTCACCAAACATTGCAGGGATACATTGGATGTCAAGACACGTGGAAAAAACGTACAAAACAAGAGATTGGAGACATCAAAATTTTGGACGAATTTTTTAAGAATTTTCAAATTTTCAGATAGGAGGTTCCAGATGAGGTCAAAAACTACATACTCAGATCTTCACCAAACTTTGCAGGAATACTTTGCATGTCAAGACACGTGGAAAAAACGTACAAAACAAGAGATCGGAGACATCAAGATTTTCGACGAATTTTTTAAGAATTTTCAAATTTTCAGATGGGAGGTTCCAGATAAGGTCAAAAACGACATACTCAGATCTTCACCAAACTTTGCATGGATACATTGGATGTCAAGACACGTGGAAAAAACATACAAAACATAGGATTGGTGACATCAAGATTTTGGACGAATTTTTTAAGAATTTTCAAATTTTCAGATAGGAGGTTCCATATAAGGTCAAAAACTACATACTCAGATCTTCACCAAACTTTGCAGGGATACATTGGATGTCAAGACACGTGGAAAAAACGTACAAAACAAGAGATTGGAGACATCAAGATTATGGACGAATTTCTTGAGAATTTTCAAATTTTCAGAAAGGAGGTTCCATATAAGGTCAAAAACTACATACTCAGATCTTCACCAAACTTTGCAGGGATACATTGGATGTCAAGACACGTGGAAAAAACGTACAAAACAAGAGATTGGAGACATCAAGATTTTCGACGAATTTTTTAAGAATTTTCAAATTTTCAGAAAGGATGTTCCAGATAAGGTCAAAAACGACATACTCAGATCTTCACCAAACTTTGCAGGGATACATTGGAGGTCGAGACACGTGGAAAAAACGTACAAAACAAGAGATTGGAGACATCAAGATTTTGGACGAATTTTTGAAGAATTTTCAAATTTTCTGATAGGAGGTCCCAGATAAGGTCAAAAACTACATACTCAGATCTCCACCAAACATTGCAGGGATACATTGGATGTCAAGACACGTGGAAAAAACGTACAAAACAAGAGATTGGAGACATCAAGATTTTCGAAGAATTTTTTAAGAATTTTCAAATTTTCAGATAGGAGGTTCCAGATATGGTCAAAAACTACATACTCAGATCTTCACCAAACGTTGCAGGGATACTTTGCATGTCAAGACACGTGGAAAAAACGTACAAAACAAGAGATTGGAGACATCAAGATTTTCGACGAATTTTTTAAGAATTTTCAAATTTTCAGATGGGAGGTTCCAGATAAGGTCAAAAACGACATACTCAGATCTTCACCAAACTTTGCATGGATACATTGGATGTCAAGACACGTGGAAAAAACGTACAAAACAAGAGATTGGGGTCATCAAGATTTTGCACGGATTTTTTAGGAATTTTCAAATTTTCAGATGGGAGGTTCCAGATAAGGTCAAAAACTACATACTCAGATCTTCACCAAACTTTGCAGGGATACATTGGATGTCAAGACACGTGGAAAAAACGTACAAAAAAGAGATTGGAGACATCAAGATTTTGGACGAATTTTTTAACAATTTTCAAATTTCCAGAAAGGATGTTCCAGATAAGGTCAAAAACGACATACTCAGATCTTCACCAAACTTTGCAGGGATACATTGGATATCAAGACACGTGGAAAAAACGTACAAAACAAGAGATTGGAGACATCAAGATTTTGGACGAATTTTTTAAGAATTTTCAAATTTTCAGATAGGATGTTCCAGATAAGGTCAAAAACTACATACTCAGATCTTCACCAAACTTTGCAGGGATACATTGGATGTCAAGACACGTGGAAAAAACGTACAAAACAAGAGATTGGGGTCATCAAGATTTTGGACGGATTTTTTAGGAATTTTCAAATTTTCAGATGGGAGGTTCCAGATAAGGTCAAAAACTACATACTCAGATCTTCACCAAACATTGCAGGGATACATTGGATGTCAAGACACGTGGAAAAAACGTACAAAACAAGAGATTGGAGACATCAAAATTTTGGACGAATTTTTTAAGAATTTTCAAATTTTCAGATAGGAGGTTCCAGATGAGGTCAAAAACTACATACTCAGATCTTCACCAAACTTTGCAGGAATACTTTGCATGTCAAGACACGTGGAAAAAACGTACAAAACAAGAGATCGGAGACATCAAGATTTTCGACGAATTTTTTAAGAATTTTCAAATTTTCAGATGGGAGGTTCCAGATAAGGTCAAAAACGACATACTCAGATCTTCACCAAACTTTGCATGGATACATTGGATGTCAAGACACGTGGAAAAAACATACAAAACATAGGATTGGTGACATCAAGATTTTGGACGAATTTTTTAAGAATTTTCAAATTTTCAGATAGGAGGTTCCATATAAGGTCAAAAACTACATACTCAGATCTTCACCAAACTTTGCAGGGATACATTGGAGGTCGAGACACGTGGAAAAAAAGTACAAAACAAGAGATTGGGGTCATCAAGATTTTGGACGGATTTTTTAGGAATTTTCAAATTTTCAGATGGGAGGTTCCAGATAAGGTCAAAAACTACATACTCAGATCTTCACCAAACATTGCAGGGATACATTGGATGTCAAGACACGTGGAAAAAACGTACAAAACAAGAGATTGGAGACATCAAGATTTTGGACGAATTTTTTAAGAATTTTCAAATTTTCAGATAGGAGGTTCCAGATGAGGTCAAAAACTACATACTCAGATCTTCACCAAACTTTGCAGGAATACTTTGCATGTCAAGACACGTGGAAAAAACGTACAAAACAAGAGATCGGAGACATCAAGATTTTCGACGAATTTTTTAAGAATTTTCAAATTTTCAGATGGGAGGTTCCAGATAAGGTCAAAAACGACATACTCAGATCTTCACCAAACTTTGCAGGGATCCATTGGAGGTCGAGACACGTGGAAAAAACGTACAAAACAAGAGATTGGAGACATCAAGATTTTGGACGAATTTTTTAAGAATTTTCAAATTTTCAGATAGGAGGTTCCATATAAGGTCAAAAACTACAAACTCAGATCTTCACCAAACTTTGCAGGGATACATTGGATGTCAAGACACGTGGAAAAAACGTACAAAACAAGAGATTGGAGACATCAAGATTTTCGACGAATTTTTTAAGAATTTTCAAATTTTCAGAAAGGATGTTCCAGATAAGGTCAAAAACGACATACTCAGATCTTCACCAAACTTTGCATAGATCCATTGGAGGTCGAGACACGTGGAAAAAACGTACAAAACAAGAGATTGGAGACATCAAGATTTTGGACGAATTTTTGAAGAATTTTCAAATTTTCAGATAGGAGGTTCCAGATAAGGTCTAAAACTACATACTCAGATCTCCACCAAACATTGCAGGAATACATTGGATGTCAAGACACGTGGAAAAAACGTACAAAACAAGAGATTGGAGACATCAAGATTTTCGACGAATTTTTGAAGAATTTTCAAATTTTCAGAAAGGAGGTTCCATATAAGGTCAAAAACTACATACTCAGATCTTCACCAAACTTTGCAGGGATACTTTGGATGTCAAGACACGTGGAAAAAACGTACAAAACAAGAGATTGGGGTCATCAAGATTTTGGACGAATTTTTTAAGAATTTTCAAATTTTCAGATGGGAGGTTCAATATAAGGTCAAAAACTACATACTCAGATCTTCACCAAACTTTGCATGGATACATTGGATGTGAAGACACGTGGAAAAAACATACAAAACATAGGATTCGGAACATCAAGATTTTGGTCGAATTTTTTAAGAATTTTCAAATTTTCAGATAGGAGGTTCCATATAAGGTCAAAAACTACATACTCAGATCTTCACCAAACATTGCAGGAATACATTGGATGTCAAGACACGTGGAAAAAACGTACAAAACAAGAGATTGGGGTCATCAAGTTTTTGCACGGATTTTTTAGGAATTTTCAAATTTTCAGAAAGGAGGTTCCAGATAAGGTCAAAAACTACATACTCAGATCTTCACCAAACTTTGCAGGGATACATTGGATGTCAAGACACGTGGGAAAAACGTACAAAACAAGAGATTGGAGACATCAAGATTTTGGACGAATTTTTTAAGAATTTTCAAATTTTCAGATAGGAGGTTCCATATAAGGTCAAAAACTACATACTCAGATCTTCACCAAACTTTGCATGGATACATTATGTGTCAAGACACGTGGAAAAAACGTACAAAACAAGAGATTGGAGACATCAAGATTTTCGACGAATTTTTGAAGAATTTTCAAATTTTCAGATAGGAGGTTCCAGATAAGGTCAAAAACTACATACTCAGATCTTCACCAAACTTTGCAGGGATACATTGGATGTCAAGACACGTGGAAAAAACGTACAAAACAAGAGATTGGAGACATCAAGATTTTGGACGAATTTTTTAAGAATTTTTAAATTTTCAGATAGGAGGTTCCATATAAGGTCAAAAACTACATACTCAGATCTTCACCAAACTTTGCATGGATACATTATGTGTCAAGAAACGTGGAAAAAACGTACAAAACAAGAGATTGGAGACATCAAGATATTGGTCGAATTTTTTAAGAATTTTCAAATTTTCAGATGGGAGGTTCCAGATAAGGTCAAAAACTACATACTCAGATCTTCACCAAACTTTGCAGGGATACATTGGATGTCAAGACACGTGGAAAAAACGTACAAAACAAGAGATTGGAGACATCAAGATTTTCGACGAATTTTTTAAGAATTTTCAAATTTTCAGAAAGGATGTTCCAGATAAGGTCAAAAACGACATACTCAGATCTTCACCAAACTTTGCAGGGATCCATTGGAGGTCGAGACACGTGGAAAAAACGTACAAAACAAGAGATTGGAGACATCAAGGTTTTGGACGAATTTTTGAAGAATTTTCAAATTTTCAGATAGGAGGTTCCAGATAAGGTCTAAAACTACATACTCAGATCTCCACCAAACATTGCAGGAATACATTGGATGTCAAGACACGTGGAAAAAACGTACAAAACAAGAGATTTGAGACATCAAGATTTTCGACGAATTTTTGAAGAATTTTCAAATTTTCAGATGGGAGGTTCCAGATAAGGTCAAAAACGACATACTCAGATCTTCACCAAACTTTGCATGGATACATTCGATGTCAAGACACGTGGAAAAAACGTACAAAACAAGAGATTGGAGACATCAAGATTTTGGACGAATTTTTTAAGAATTCTCAAATTTTCAGAAAGGAGGTTCCATATAAGGTCAAAAACTACATACTCAGATCTTCACCAAACTTTGCAGGGATACTTTGGATGTCAAGACACGTGGAAAAAACGTACAAAACAAGAGATTGGGGTCATCAAGATTTTGGACGAATTTTTTAAGAATTTTCAAATTTTCAGATGGGAGGTTCAATATAAGGTCAAAAACTACATACTCAGATCTTCACCAAACTTTGCATGGATACATTGGATGTCAAGACACGTGGAAAAAACATACAAAACATAGGATTCGGAACATCAAGATTTTGGTCGAATTTTTTAAGAATTTTCAAATTTTCAGATAGGAGGTTCCATATAAGGTCAAAAACTACATACTCAGATCTTCACCAAACATTGCAGGAATACATTGGATGTCAAGACACGTGGAAAAAACGTACAAAACAAGAGATTGGGGTCATCAAGATTTTGCACGGATTTTTTAGGAATTTTCAAATTTTCAGATGGGAGTTCCAGATAAGGTCAAAAACTACATACTCAGATCTTCACCAAACTTTGCAGGGATACATTGGATGTCAAGACACGTGGAAAAAACGTACAAAACAAGAGATTGGAGACATCAAGATTTTGGACGAATTTTTTAAGAATTTTAAAATTTTCAGATAGGAGGTTCCATATAAGGTCAAAAACTACATACTCAGATCTTCACCAAACTTTGCATGGATACATTATGTGTCAAGACACGTGGAAAAAACGTACAAAACAAAAGATTGGAGACATCAAGATTTTGGTCGAATTTTTTAAGAATTTTCAAATTTTCAGATGGGAGGTTCCAGATAAGGTCAAAAACTACATACTCAGATCTTCACCAAACTTTGCAGGGATACATTGGATGTCAAGACACCTGGAAAAAACGTACAAAAAAGAGATTGGAGACATCAAGATTTTGGACGAATTTTTTAACAATTTTCAAATTTTCAGAAAGGATGTTCCAGATAAGGTCAAAAACGACATACTCAGATCTTCACCAAACTTTGCAGGGATACATTGGATATCAAGACACGTGAAAAAAACGTACAAAACAAGAGATTGGAGACATCAAGATTTTGGACGAATTTTTTAAGAATTTTCAAATTTTCAGATAGGAGGTTCCAGATAAGGTCAAAAACTACATACTCAGATCTTCACCAAACTTTGCAGGGATACATTGGAGGTCGAGACACGTGGAAAAAAAGTACAAAACAAGAGATTGGGGTCATCAAGATTTTGGACGGATTTTTTAGGAATTTTCAAATTTTCAGATGGGAGGTTCCAGATAAGGTCAAAAACTACATACTCAGATCTTCACCAAACATTGCAGGGATACATTGGATGTCAAGACACGTGGAAAAAACGTACAAAACAAGAGATTGGAGACATCAAGATTTTGGACGAATTTTTTAAGAATTTTCAAATTTTCAGATAGGAAGTTCCAGATGAGGTCAAAAACTACATACTCAGATCTTCACCAAACTTTGCAGGAATACTTTGCATGTCAAGACACGTGGAAAAAACGTACAAAACAAGAGATCGGAGACATCAAGATTTTCGACGAATTTTTTAAGAATTTTCAAATTTTCAGATGGGAGGTTCCAGATAAGGTCAAAAACGACATACTCAGATCTTCACCAAACTTTGCAGGGATCCATTGGAGGTCGAGACACGTGGAAAAAACGTACAAAACAAGAGATTGGAGACATCAAGATTTTGGACGAATTTTTTAAGAATTTTCAAATTTTCAGATAGGAGGTTCCATATAAGGTCAAAAACTACATACTCAGATCTTCACCAAACTTTGCAGGGATACATTGGATGTCAAGACACGTGGAAAAAACGTACAAAACAAGAGATTGGAGACATCAAGATTTTCGACGAATTTTTTAAGAATTTTCAAATTTTCAGAAAGGATGTTCCAGATAAGATCAAAAACGACATACTCAGATCTTCACCAAACTTTGCAGGGATCCATTGGAGGTCGAGACACGTGGAAAAAACGTACAAAACAAGAGATTGGAGACATCAAGATTTTGGACGAATTTTTGAAGAATTTTCAAATTTTCAGATAGGAGGTTCCAGATAAGGTCTAAAACTACATACTCAGATCTCCACCAAACATTGCAGGAATACATTGGATGTCAAGACACGTGGAAAAAACGTACAAAACAAGAGATTGGAGACATCAAGATTTTCGACGAATTTTTGAAGAATTTTCAAATTTTCAGATAGGAGGTTCCAGATAAGGTCAAAAACTACATACTCAGATCTTCACCAAACGTTGCAGGGATACTTTGCATGTCAAGACACGTGGAAAAAACGTACAAAACAAAAGATTGGAGACATCAAGATTTTGGACGAATTTTTTAAGAATTTTCAAATTTTCAGATGGGAGTTTCCAGATAAGATCAAAAACGACATACTCAGATCTTCACCAAACTTTGCATGGATACATTGGATGTCAAGACACGTGGAAAAAACGTACAAAACAAGAGATTGGAGACATCAAGATTTTGGACGAATTTTTTAAGAATTCTCAAATTTTCAGAAAGGAGGTTCCATATAAGGTCAAAAACTACATACTCAGATCTTCACCAAACTTTGCAGGGATACTTTGGATGTCAAGACACGTGGAAAAAACGTACAAAACAAGAGATTGGGGTCATCAAGATTTTGGACGAATTTTTTAAGAATTTTCAAATTTTCAGATGGGAGGTTCAATATAAGGTCAAAAACTACATACTCAGATCTTCACCAAACTTTGCATGGATACATTGGATGTCAAGACACGTGGAAAAAACATACAAAACATAGGATTCGGAACATCAAGATTTTGGTCGAATTTTTTAAGAATTTTCAAATTTTCAGATAGGAGGTTCCATATAAGGTCAAAAACTACATACTCAGATCTTCACCAAACATTGCAGGAATACATTGGATGTCAATACACGTGGAAAAAACGTACAAAACAAGAGATTGGGGTCATCAAGATTTTGCACGGATTTTTTAGGAATTTTCAAATTTTCAGATGGGAGGTTCCAGATAAGGTCAAAAACTACATACTCAGATCTTCACCAAACTTTGCAGGGATACATTGGATGTCAAGACACGTGGAAAAAACGTACAAAACAAGAGATTGGAGACATCAAGATTTTGGACGAATTTTTTAAGAATTTTCAAATTTTCAGATAGGAGGTTCCATATAAGGTCAAAAACTACATACTCAGATCTTCACCAAACTTTGCATGGATACATTATGTGTCAAGACACGTGGAAAAAACGTACAAAACAAAAGATTGGAGACATCAAGATTTTGGTCGAATTTTTTAAGAATTTTCAAATTTTCAGATGGGAGGTTCCAGATAAGGTCAAAAACTACATACTCAGATCTTCACCAAACTTTGCAGGGATACATTGGATGTCAAGACACGTGGAAAAAACGTACAAAACAAGAGATTGGAGACATCAAGATTTTGGACGAATTTTTTAAGAATTTTTAAATTTTCAGATAGGAGGTTCCATATAAGGTCAAAAACTACATACTCAGATCTTCACCAAACTTTGCATGGATACATTATGTGTCAAGACACGTGGAAAAAACGTACAAAACAAGAGATTGGAGACATCAAGATATTGGTCGAATTTTTTAAGAATTTTCAAATTTTCAGATGGGAGGTTCCAGATATGGTCAAAAACTACATACTCAGATCTTCACCAAACTTTGCAGGGATACATTGGATGTCAAGACACGTGGAAAAAACGTACAAAACAAGAGATTGGAGACATCAAGATTTTCGACGAATTTTTTAAGAATTTTCAAATTTTCAGAAAGGATGTTCCAGATAAGGTCAAAAACGACATACTCAGATCTTCACCAAACTTTGCAGGGATCCATTGGAGGTCGAGACACGTGGAAAAAACGTACAAAACAAGAGATTGGAGACATCAAGATTTTGGACGAATTTTTGAAGAATTTTCAAATTTTCAGATAGGAGGTTCCAGATAAGGTCTAAAACTACATTCTCAGATCTCCACCAAACATTGCAGGAATACATTGGATGTCAAGACACGTGGAAAAAACGTACAAAACAAGAGATTGGAGACATCAAGATTTTCGACGAATTTTTGAGGAATTTTCAAATTTTCAGATAGGAGGTTCCAGATAAGGTCAAAAACTACATACTCAGATCTTCACCAAACGTTGCAGGGATACTTTGCATGTCAAGACACGTGGAAAAAACGTACAAAACAAAAGATTGGAGACATCAAGATTTTCGACGAATTTTTTAAGAATTTTCAAATTTTCAGATGGGAGGTTCCAGATAAGGTCAAAAACGACATACTCAGATCTTCACCAAACTTTGCATGGATACATTGGATGTCAAGACACGTGGAAAAAACGTACAAAACAAGAGATTGGAGACATCAAGATTTTGGACGAATTTTTTAAGAATTCTCAAATTTTCAGAAAGGAGGTTCCATATAAGGTCAAAAACTACATACTCAGATCTTCACCAAACTTTGCAGGGATACTTTGGATGTCAAGACACGTGGAAAAAACGTACAAAACAAGAGATTGGGGTCATCAAGATTTTGGACGAATTTTTTAAGAATTTTCAAATTTTCAGATGGGAGGTTCAATATAAGGTCTAAAACTACATACTCAGATCTTCACCAAACTTTGCATGGATACATTGGATGTCAAGACACGTGGAAAAAACATACAAAACATAGGATTCGGAACATCAAGATTTTGGTCGAATTTTTTAAGAATTTTCAAATTTTCAGATAGGAGGTTCCATATAAGGTCAAAAACTACATACTCAGATCTTCACCAAACATTGCAGGAATACATTGGATGTCAAGACACGTGGAAAAAACGTACAAAACAAGAGATTGGGGTCATCAAGATTTTGCACGGATTTTTTAGGAATTTTCAAATTTTCAGATGGGAGGTTCCAGATAAGGTCAAAAACTACATACTCAGATCTTCACCAAACTTTGCAGGGATACATTGGATGTCAAGACACGTGGAAAAAACGTACAAAACAAGAGATTGGAGACATCAAGATTTTGGACGAATTTTTTAAGAATTTTCAAATTTTCAGATAGGAGGTTCCATATAAGGTCAAAAACTACATACTCAGATCTTCGCCAAACTTTGCATGGATACATTATGTGTCAAGACACGTGGAAAAAACGTACAAAACAAAAGATTGGAGACATCAAGATTTTGGTCGAATTTTTTAAGAATTTTCAAATTTTCAGATGGGAGGTTCCAGATAAGGTCAAAAACTACATACTCAGATCTTCACCAAACTTTGCAGGGATACATTGGATGTCAAGACACGTGGAAAAAACGTACAAAAAAGAGATTGGAGACATTAAGATTTTGGACGAATTTTTTAACAATTTTCAAATTTTCAGAAAGGATGTTCCAGATAAGGTCAAAAACGACATACTCAGATCTTCACCAAACTTTGCAGGGATACATTGGATATCAAGACACGTGGAAAAAACGTACAAAACAAGAGATTGGAGACTTCAAGATTTTGGACGAATTTTTTAAGAATTTTCAAATTTTCAGATAGGAGGTTCCAGATAAGGTCAAAAACTACATACTCAGATCTTCACCAAACTTTGCAGGGATACATTGGATGTCAAGACACGTGGAAAAAACGTACAAAACAAGAGATTGGGGTCATCAAGATTTTGGACGGATTTTTTAGGAATTTTCAAATTTTCAGATGGGAGGTTCCATATAAGGTCAAAAACTACATACTCAGATCTTCACCAAACATTGCAGGGATACATTGGATGTCAAGACACGTGGAAAAAACGTACAAAACAAGAGATTGGAGACATCAAAATTTTGGACGAATTTTTTAAGAATTTTCAAATTTTCAGATAGGAGTTTCCAGATGAGGTCAAAAACTACATACTCAGATCTTCACCAAACTTTGCAGGAATACTTTGCATGTCAAGACACGTGGAAAAAACGTACAAAACAAGAGATCGGAGACATCAAGATTTTCGACGAATTTTTTAAGAATTTTCAAATTTTCAGATGGGAGGTTCCAGATAAGGTCAAAAACGACATACTCAGATCTTCACCAAACTTTGCATGGATACATTGGATGTCAAGACACGTGGAAAAAACATACAAAACATAGGATTGGTGACATCAAGATTTTGGACGAATTTTTTAAGAATTTTCAAATTTTCAGATAGGAGGTTCCATATAAGGTCAAAAACTACATACTCAGATCTTCACCAAACTTTGCAGGGATACATTGGATGTCAAGACACGTGGAAAAAACGTACAAAACAAGAGATTGGAGACATCAAGATTATGGACGAATTTTTTGAGAATTTTCAAATTTTCAGAAAGGAGGTTCCATATAAGGTCAAAAACTACATACTCAGATCTTCACCAAACTTTGCAGGGATACATTGGATGTCAAGACACGTGGAAAAAACGTACAAAACAAGAGATTGGAGACATCAAGATTTTCGACGAATTTTTTAAGAATTTTCAAATTTTCAGAAAGGATGTTCCAGATAAGGTCAAAAACGACATACTCAGATCTTCACCAAACTTTGCAGGGATACATTGGAGGTCGAGACACGTGGAAAAAACGTACAAAACAAGAGATTGGAGACATCAAGATTTTGGACGAATTTTTGAAGAATTTTCAAATTTTCTGATAGGAGGTCCCAGATAAGGTCAAAAACTACATACTCAGATCTCCACCAAACATTGCAGGGATACATTGGATGTCAAGACACGTGGAAAAAACGTACAAAACAAGAGATTGGAGACATCAAGATTTTCGACGAATTTTTGAAGAATTTTCAAATTTTCAGATAGGAGGTTCCAGATAAGGTCAAAAACTACATACTCAGATCTTCACCAAACGTTGCAGGGATACTTTGCATGTCAAGACACGTGGAAAAAACGTACAAAACAAGAGATTGGAGACATCAAGATTTTCGACGAATTTTTTAAGAATTTTCAAATTTTCAGATGGGAGGTTCCAGATAAGGTCAAAAACGACATACTCAGATCTTCACCAAACTTTGCATGGATACATTGGATGTCAAGACACGTGGAAAAAACGTACAAAACAAGAGATTGGGGTCATCAAGATTTTGCACGGATTTTTTAGGAATTTTCAAATTTTCAGATGGGAGGTTCCAGATAAGGTCAAAAACTACATACTCAGATCTTCACCAAACTTTGCAGGGATACATTGGATGTCAAGACACGTGGAAAAAACGTACAAAACAAGAGATTGGAGACATCAAGATTTTGGACGAATTTTTTAAGAATTTTCAAATTTTCAGATAGGAGGTTCCATATAAGGTCAAAAACTACATACTCAGATCTGCACCAAACTTTGCATGGATACATTATGTGTCAAGACACGTGGAAAAAACGTACAAAACAAAAGATTGGAGACATCAAGATTTTGGTCGAATTTTTTAAGAATTTTCAAATTTTCACATGGGAGGTTCCAGATAAGGTCAAAAACTACATACTCAGATCTTCACCAAACTTTGCAGGGATACATTGGATGTCAAGACACGTGGAAAAAACGTACAAAAAAGAGATTGGAGACATCAAGATTTTGGACGAATTTTTTAACAATTTTCAAATTTTCAGAAAGGATGTTCCAGATAAGGTCAAAAACGACATACTCAGATCTTCACCAAACTTTGCAGGGATACATTGGATATCAAGACACGTGGAAAAAACGTACAAAACAAGAGATTGGAGACATCAATATTTTGGACGAATTTTTAAAGAATTTTCAAATTTTCAGATAGGAGGTTCCAGATAAGGTCAAAAACTACATACTCAGATCTTCACCAAACTTTGCAGGGATACATTGGATGTCAAGACACGTGGAAAAAACGTACAAAACAAGAGATTGGGGTCATCAAGATTTTGGACGGATTTTTTAGGAATTTTCAAATTTTCAGATGGGAGGTTCCAGATAAGGTCAAAAACTACATACTCAGATCTTCACCAAACATTGCAGGGATACATTGGATGTCAAGACACGTGGAAAAAACGTACAAAACAAGAGATTGGAGACATCAATATTTTGGACGAATTTTTAAAGAATTTTCAAATTTTCAGATAGGAGGTTCCAGATGAGGTCAAAAACTACATAGTCAGATCTTCACCAAACTTTGCAGGAATACTTTGCATGTCAAGACACGTGGAAAAAACGTACAAAACAAGAGATCGGAGACATCAAGG
Organism: Lepisma saccharinum; assembly: GCF_977018435.1. Taxonomy (NCBI): domain Eukaryota; kingdom Metazoa; phylum Arthropoda; class Insecta; order Zygentoma; family Lepismatidae; genus Lepisma; species Lepisma saccharinum. The sequence goes on along the minus strand of NW_028143104.1, from coordinate 191,390 downwards.
TTTTCGACGAATTTTTTAAGAATTTTCAAATTTTCAGATGGGAGGTTCCAGATAAGGTCAAAAACGACATACTCAGATCTTCACCAAACTTTGCATGGATACATTGGATGTCAAGACACGTGGAAAAAACATACAAAACATAGGATTGGTGACATCAAGATTTTGGACGAATTTTTTAAGAATTTTCAAATTTTCAGATAGGAGGTTCCATATAAGGTCAAAAACTACATACTCAGATCTTCACCAAACTTTGCAGGGATACATTGGATGTCAAGACACGTGGAAAAAACGTACAAAACAAGAGATTGGAGACATCAAGATTTTCGACGAATTTTTTAAGAATTTTCAAATTTTCAGAAAGGATGTTCCAGATAAGGTCAAAAACGACATACTCAGATCTTCACCAAACTTTGCAGGGATACATTGGAGGTCGAGACACGTGGAAAAAACGTACAAAACAAGAGATTGGAGACATCAAGATTTTGGACGAATTTTTGAAGAATTTTCAAATTTTCAGATAGGAGGTTCCAGATAAGGTCAAAAACTACATACTCAGATCTCAACCAAACATTGCAGGGATACATTGGATGTCAAGACACGTGGAAAAAACGTACAAAACAAGAGATTGGAGACATCAAGATTTTCGACGAATTTTTGAAGAATTTTCAAATTTTCAGATAGGAGGTTCCAGATAAGGTCAAAAACTACATACTCAGATCTTCACCAAACGTTGCAGGGATACTTTGCATGTCAAGACACGTGGAAAAAACGTACAAAACAAGAGATTGGAGACATCAAGATTTTCGACGAATTTTTTAAGAATTTTCAAATTTTCAGATGGGAGGTTCCAGATAAGGTCAAAAACGACATACTCAGATCTTCACCAAACTTTGCATGGATACATTGGATGTCAAGACACGTGGAAAAAACGTCCAAAACAAGAGATTGGAGACATCAAGATTTTGGACGAATTTTTTAAGAATTCTCAAATTTTCAGAAAGGAGGTTCCATATAAAGTCAAAAACTACAAACTCAGATCTTCACCAAACTTTGCAGGGATACATTGGATGTCAAGACACGTGGAAAAAACGTACAAAACAAGAGATTGGGGTCATCAAGATTTTGGACGAATTCTTTAAGAATTTTCAAATTTTCAGAAAGGAGGTTCCATATAAGGTCAAAAACTACATACTCAGATCTTCACCAAACTTTGCAGGGATACATTGAATGTCAAGACACGTGGAAAAAACGTACAAAACAAGAGATTGGGGTCATCAAGATTTTGGACGGATTTTTTAGGAATTTTCAAATTTTCAGATGGGAGGTTCCAGATAAGGTCAAAAACTACATACTCAGATCTTCACCAAACTTTGCAGGGATACATTGGATGTCAAGACACGTGGAAAAAACGTACAAAACAAGAGATTGGAGACATCAAGATTTTGGACGAATTTTTTAAGAATTTTTAAATTTTCAGATAGGAGGTTCCATATAAGGTCAAAAACTACATACTCAGATCTTCACCAAACTTTGCATGGATACATTATGTGTCAAGACACGTGGAAAAAACGTACAAAACAAGAGATTGGAGACATCAAGATATTGGTCGAATTTTTTAAGAATTTTCAAATTTTCAGATGGGAGGTTCCAGATAAGGTCAAAAACTACATACTCAGATCTTCACCAAACTTTGCAGGGATACATTGGATGTCAAGACACGTGGAAAAAACGTACAAAACAAGAGATAGGAGACATCAAGATTTTGGACGAATTTTTTAACAATTTTCAAATTTTCAGAAAGGATGTTCCAGATAAGGTCAAAAACGACATACTCAGATCTTCACCAAACTTTGCAGGGATACATTGGATATCAAGACACGTAAAAAAAACGTACAAAACAAGAGATTGGAGACATCAAGATTTTGGACGAATTTTTTAAGAATTTTCAAATTTTCAGATAGGAGGTTCCAGATAAGATCAAAAACTACATACTCAGATCTTCACCAAACTTTGCAGGGATACATTGGATGTCAAGACACGTGGAAAAAACGTACAAAACAAGAGATTGGGGTCATCAAGATTTTGGACGGATTTTTTAGGAATTTTCAAATTTTCAGATGGGAGGTTCCAGATAAGGTCAAAAACTACATACTCAGATCTTCACCAAACATTGCAGGGATACATTGGATGTCAAGACACGTGGAAAAAACGTACAAAACAAGAGATTGGAGACATCAAGATTTTGGACGAATTTTTTAAGAATTTTCAAATTTTCAGATAGGAGGTTCCAGATGAGGTCAAAAACTACATACTCAGATCTTCACCAAACTTTGCAGGAATACTTTGCATGTCAAGACACGTGGAAAAAACGTACAAAACAAGAGATCGGAGACATCAAGATTTTCGACGAATTTTTTAAGAATTTTCAAATTTTGAGATGGGAGGTTCCAGATAAGGTCAAAAACGACATACTCAGATCTTCACCAAACTTTGCAGGGATCCATTGGAGGTCGAGACACGTGGAAAAAACGTACAAAACAAGAGATTGGAGACATCAAGATTTTGGACGAATTTTTTAAGAATTTTCAAATTTTCAGATAGGAGGTTCCATATAAGGTCAAAAACTACATACTCAGATCTTCACCAAACTTTGCAGGGATACATTGGATGTCAAGACACGTGGAAAAAACGTACAAAACAAGAGATTGGAGACATCAAGATTTTCGACGAATTTTTTAAGAATTTTCAAATTTTCAGAAAGGATGTTCCAGATAAGGTCAAAAACGACATACTCAGATCTTCACCAAACTTTGCAGGGATCCATTGGAGGTCGAGACACGTGGAAAAAACGTACAAAACAAGAGATTGGAGACATCAAGATTTTCGACGAATTTTTGAAGAATTTTCAAATTTTCAGATAGGAGGTTCCAGATAAGGTCAAAAACTACATACTCAGATCTTCACCAAACGTTGCAGGAATACTTTGCATGTCAAGACACGTGGAAAAAACGTACAAAACAAAAGATTGGAGACATCAAGATTTTCGACGAATTTTTTAAGAATTTTCAAATTTTCAGATGGGAGGTTCCAGATAAGGTCAAAAACGACATACTCAGATCTTCACCAAACTTTGCATGGATACATTGGATGTCAAGACACGTGGAAAAAACGTACAAAACAAGAGATTGGAGACATCAAGATTTTGGACGAATTTTTTAAGAATTCTCAAATTTTCAGAAAGGAGGTTCCATATAAGGTCAAAAACTACATACTCAGATCTTCACCAAACTTTGCAGGGATACTTTGGATGTCAAGACACGTGGAAAAAACGTACAAAACAAGAGATTGGGGTCATCAAGATTTTGGACGAATTTTTTAAGAATTTTCAAATTTTCAGATGGGAGGTTCAATATAAGGTCAAAAACTACATACTCAGATCTTCACCAAACTTTGCATGGATACATTGGATGTCAAGACACGTGGAAAAAACATACAAAACATAGGATTCGGAACATCAAGATTTTGGTCGAATTTTTTAAGAATTTTCAAATTTTCAGATAGGAGGTTCCATATATGGTCAAAAACTACATACTCAGATCTTCACCAAACATTGCAGGAATACATTGGATGTCAAGACACGTGGAAAAAACGTACAAAACAAGAGATTGGGGTCATCAAGATTTTGCAGGGATTTTTTAGGAATTTTCAAATTTTCAGATGGGAGGTTCCAGATAAGGTCAAAAACTACATACTCAGATCTTCACCAAACTTTGCAGGGATACATTGGATGTCAAGACACGTGGAAAAAACGTACAAAACAAGAGATTGGAGACATCAAGATTTTGGACGAATTTTTTAAGAATTTTCAAATTTTCAGATAGGAGGTTCCATATAAAGTCAAAAACTACATACTCAGATCTTCACCAAACTTTGCATGGATACATTATGTGTCAAGACACGTGGAAAAAACGTACAAAACAAAAGATTGGAGACATCAAGATTTTGGTCGAATTTTTTAAGAATTTTCAAATTTTCAGATGGGAGGTTCCAGATAAGGTCAAAAACTACATACTCAGATCTTCACCAAACTTTGCAGGGATACATTGGATGTCAAGACACGTGGAAAAAACGTACAAAAAAGAGATTGGAGACATCAAGATTTTGGACGAATTTTTTAACAATTTTCAAATTTTCAGAAAGGATGTTCCAGATAAGGTCAAAAACGACATACTCAGATCTTCACCAAACTTTGCAGGGATACATTGGATATCAAGACACGTGGAAAAAACGTACAAAACAAGAGATTGGAGACATCAAGATTTTGGACGAATTTTTTAAGAATTTTCAAATTTTCAGATAGGAGGTTCCAGATAAGGTCAAAAACTACATACTCAGATCTTCACCAAACTTTGCAGGGATACATTGGATGTCAAGACACGTGGAAAAAACGTACTAAACAAGAGATTGGAGACATCAAGATTTTCGACGAATTTTTTAAGAATTTTCAAATTTTCAGAAAGGATGTTCCAGATAAGGTCAAAAACGACATACTCAGATCTTCACCAAACTTTGCAGGGATCCATTGGAGGTCGAGACACGTGGAAAAAACGTACAAAACAAGAGATTGGAGACATCAAGATTTTGGACGAATTTTTGAAGAATTTTCAAATTTTCAGATAGGAGGTTCCAGATAAGGTCTAAAACTACATACTCAGATCTCCACCAAACATTGCAGGAATACATTGGATGTCAAGACACGTGGAAAAAACGTACAAAACAAGAGATTGGAGACATCAAGATTTTCGACGAATTTTTGAAGAATTTTCAAATTTTCAGATAGGAGGTTCCAGATAAGGTCAAAAACTACATACTCAGATCTTCACCAAACGTTGCATTGATACTTTGCATGTCAAGACACGTGGAAAAAACGTACAAAACAAAAGATTGGAGACATCAAGATTTTCGACGAATTTTTTAAGAATTTTCAAATTTTCAGATGGGAGGTTCCAGATAAGGTCAAAAACGACATACTCAGATCTTCACCAAACTTTGCATGGATACATTGGATGTCAAGACACGTGGAAAAAACGTACAAAACAAGAGATTGGAGACATCAAGATTTTGGACGAATTTTTTAAGAATTCTCAAATTTTCAGAAAGGAGGTTCCATATAAGGTCAAAAATTACATACTCAGATCTTCACCAAACTTTGCAGGGATACTTTGGATGTCAAGACACGTGGAAAAAACGTACAAAACAAGAGATTGGGGTCATCAAGATTTTGGACGAATTTTTTAAGAATTTTCAAATTTTCAGATGGGAGGTTCAATATAAGGTCAAAAACTACATACTCAGATCTTCACCAAACTTTGCATGGATACATTGGATGTCAAGACACGTGGAAAAAACATACAAAACATAGGATTCGGAACATCAAGATTTTGGTCGAATTTTTTAAGAATTTTCAAATTTTCAGATAGGAGGTTCCATATAAGGTCAAAAACTACATACTCAGATCTTCACCAAACATTGCAGGAATACATTGGATGTCAAGACACGTGGAAAAAACGTACAAAACAAGAGATTGGGGTCATCAAGATTTTGCACGGATTTTTTAGGAGTTTTCAAATTTTCAGATGGGAGGTTCCAGATAAGGTCAAAAACTACATACTCAGATCTTCACCAAACTTTGCAGGGATACATTGGATGTCAAGACACGTGGAAAAAACGTACAAAACAAGAGATTGGAGACATCAAGATTTTGGACGAATTTTTGAAGAATTTTCAAATTTTCAGATAGGAGGTTCCATATAAGGTCAAAAACTACATACTCAGATCTTCACCAAACTTTGCATGGATACATTATGTGTCAAGACACGTGGAAAAAACGTACAAAACAAAAGATTGCAGACATCAAGATTTTGGTCGAATTTTTTAAGAATTTTCAAATTTTCAGATGGGAGGTTCCAGATAAGGTCAAAAACTACATACTCAGATCTTCACCAAACTTTGCAGGGATACATTGGATGTCAAGACACGTGGAAAAAACGTACAAAAAAGAGATTGGAGACATCAAGATTTTGGACGAATTTTTTAACAATTTTCAAATTTTCAGAAAGGATGTTCCAGATAAGGTCAAAAACGACATACTCAGATCTTCACCAAACTTTGCAGGGATACATTGGATATCAAGACACGTGGAAAAAACGTACAAAACAAGAGATTGGAGACATCAAGATTTTGGACGAATTTTTTAAGAATTTTCAAATTTTCAGAAAGGATGTTCCAGATAAGGTCAAAAACGACATACTCAGATCTTCACCAAACTTTGCAGGGATCCATTGGAGGTCGAGACACGTGGAAAAAACGTACAAAACAAGAGATTGGAGACATCAAGATTTTCGACGAATTTTTGAAGAATTTTCAAATTTTCAGATAGGAGGTTCCAGATAAGGTCAAAAACTACATACTCAGATCTTCACCAAACGTTGCAGGAATACTTTGCATGTCAAGACACGTGGAAAAAACGTACAAAACAAAAGATTGGAGACATCAAGATTTTCGACGAATTTTTTAAGAATTTTCAAATTTTCAGATGGGAGGTTCCAGATAAGGTCAAAAACGACATACTCAGATCTTCACCAAACTTTGCATGGATACATTGGATGTCAAGACACGTGGAAAAAACGTACAAAACAAGAGATTGGAGACATCAAGATTTTGGACGAATTTTTTAAGAATTCTCAAATTTTCAGAAAGGAGGTTCCATATAAGGTCAAAAACTACATACTCAGATCTTCACCAAACTTTGCAGGGATACTTTGGATGTCAAGACACGTGGAAAAAACGTACAAAACAAGAGATTGGGGTCATCAAGATTTTGGACGAATTTTTTAAGAATTTTCAAATTTTCAGATGGGAGGTTCAATATAAGGTCAAAAACTACATACTCAGATCTTCACCAAACTTTGCATGGATACATTGGATGTCAAGACACGTGGAAAAAACATACAAAACATAGGATTCGGAACATCAAGATTTTGGTCGAATTTTTTAAGAATTTTCAAATTTTCAGATAGGAGGTTCCATATATGGTCAAAAACTACATACTCAGATCTTCACCAAACATTGCAGGAATACATTGGATGTCAAGACACGTGGAAAAAACGTACAAAACAAGAGATTGGGGTCATCAAGATTTTGCAGGGATTTTTTAGGAATTTTCAAATTTTCAGATGGGAGGTTCCAGATAAGGTCAAAAACTACATACTCAGATCTTCACCAAACTTTGCAGGGATACATTGGATGTCAAGACACGTGGAAAAAACGTACAAAACAAGAGATTGGAGACATCAAGATTTTGGACGAATTTTTTAAGAATTTTCAAATTTTCAGATAGGAGGTTCCATATAAAGTCAAAAACTACATACTCAGATCTTCACCAAACTTTGCATGGATACATTATGTGTCAAGACACGTGGAAAAAACGTACAAAACAAAAGATTGGAGACATCAAGATTTTGGTCGAATTTTTTAAGAATTTTCAAATTTTCAGATGGGAGGTTCCAGATAAGGTCAAAAACTACATACTCAGATCTTCACCAAACTTTGCAGGGATACATTGGATGTCAAGACACGTGGAAAAAACGTACAAAAAAGAGATTGGAGACATCAAGATTTTGGACGAATTTTTTAACAATTTTCAAATTTTCAGAAAGGATGTTCCAGATAAGGTCAAAAACGACATACTCAGATCTTCACCAAACTTTGCAGGGATACATTGGATATCAAGACACGTGGAAAAAACGTACAAAACAAGAGATTGGAGACATCAAGATTTTGGACGAATTTTTTAAGAATTTTCAAATTTTCAGATAGGAGGTTCCAGATAAGGTCAAAAACTACATACTCAGATCTTCACCAAACTTTGCAGGGATACATTGGATGTCAAGACACGTGGAAAAAACGTACTAAACAAGAGATTGGAGACATCAAGATTTTCGACGAATTTTTTAAGAATTTTCAAATTTTCAGAAAGGATGTTCCAGATAAGGTCAAAAACGACATACTCAGATCTTCACCAAACTTTGCAGGGATCCATTGGAGGTCGAGACACGTGGAAAAAACGTACAAAACAAGAGATTGGAGACATCAAGATTTTGGACGAATTTTTGAAGAATTTTCAAATTTTCAGATAGGAGGTTCCAGATAAGGTCTAAAACTACATACTCAGATCTCCACCAAACATTGCAGGAATACATTGGATGTCAAGACACGTGGAAAAAACGTACAAAACAAGAGATTGGAGACATCAAGATTTTCGACGAATTTTTGAAGAATTTTCAAATTTTCAGATAGGAGGTTCCAGATAAGGTCAAAAACTACATACTCAGATCTTCACCAAACGTTGCATTGATACTTTGCATGTCAAGACACGTGGAAAAAACGTACAAAACAAAAGATTGGAGACATCAAGATTTTCGACGAATTTTTTAAGAATTTTCAAATTTTCAGATGGGAGGTTCCAGATAAGGTCAAAAACGACATACTCAGATCTTCACCAAACTTTGCATGGATACATTGGATGTCAAGACACGTGGAAAAAACGTACAAAACAAGAGATTGGAGACATCAAGATTTTGGACGAATTTTTTAAGAATTCTCAAATTTTCAGAAAGGAGGTTCCATATAAGGTCAAAAATTACATACTCAGATCTTCACCAAACTTTGCAGGGATACTTTGGATGTCAAGACACGTGGAAAAAACGTACAAAACAAGAGATTGGGGTCATCAAGATTTTGGACGAATTTTTTAAGAATTTTCAAATTTTCAGATGGGAGGTTCAATATAAGGTCAAAAACTACATACTCAGATCTTCACCAAACTTTGCATGGATACATTGGATGTCAAGACACGTGGAAAAAACATACAAAACATAGGATTCGGAACATCAAGATTTTGGTCGAATTTTTTAAGAATTTTCAAATTTTCAGATAGGAGGTTCCATATAAGGTCAAAAACTACATACTCAGATCTTCACCAAACATTGCAGGAATACATTGGATGTCAAGACACGTGGAAAAAACGTACAAAACAAGAGATTGGGGTCATCAAGATTTTGCACGGATTTTTTAGGAGTTTTCAAATTTTCAGATGGGAGGTTCCAGATAAGGTCAAAAACTACATACTCAGATCTTCACCAAACTTTGCAGGGATACATTGGATGTCAAGACACGTGGAAAAAACGTACAAAACAAGAGATTGGAGACATCAAGATTTTGGACGAATTTTTGAAGAATTTTCAAATTTTCAGATAGGAGGTTCCATATAAGGTCAAAAACTACATACTCAGATCTTCACCAAACTTTGCATGGATACATTATGTGTCAAGACACGTGGAAAAAACGTACAAAACAAAAGATTGCAGACATCAAGATTTTGGTCGAATTTTTTAAGAATTTTCAAATTTTCAGATGGGAGGTTCCAGATAAGGTCAAAAACTACATACTCAGATCTTCACCAAACTTTGCAGGGATACATTGGATGTCAAGACACGTGGAAAAAACGTACAAAAAAGAGATTGGAGACATCAAGATTTTGGACGAATTTTTTAACAATTTTCAAATTTTCAGAAAGGATGTTCCAGATAAGGTCAAAAACGACATACTCAGATCTTCACCAAACTTTGCAGGGATACATTGGATATCAAGACACGTGGAAAAAACGTACAAAACAAGAGATTGGAGACATCAAGATTTTGGACGAATTTTTTAAGAATTTTCAAATTTTCAGATAGGAGGTTCCAGATAAGGTCAAAAACTACATACTCAGATCTTCACCAAACTTTGCAGGGATACATTGGATGTCAAGACACGTGGAAAAAACGTACAAAACAAGAGATTGGGGTCATCAAGATTTTGGACGGATTTTTTAGGAATTTTCAAATTTTCAGATGGGAGGTTCCAGATAAGGTCAAAAACTACATACTCAGATCTTCACCAAACATTGCAGGGATACATTGGATGTCAAGACACGTGGAAAAAACGTACAAAACAAGAGATTGGAGACATCAAAATTTTGGACGAATTTTTTAAGAATTTTCAAATTTTCAGATAGGAGGTTCCAGATGAGGTCAAAAAATACATACTCAGATCTTCACCAAACTTTGCAGGAATACTTTGCATGTCAAGACACGTGGAAAAAACGTACAAAACAAGAGATCGGAGACATCAAGATTTTCGACGAATTTTTTAAGAATTTTCAAATTTTCAGATGGGAGGTTCCAGATAAGGTCAAAAACGACATACTCAGATCTTCACCAAACTTTGCATGGATACATTGGATGTCAAGACACGTGGAAAAAACATACAAAACATAGGATTGGTGACATCAAGATTTTGGACGAATTTTTTAAGAATTTTCAAATTTTCAGATAGGAGGTTCCATATAAGGTCAAAAACTACATACTCAGATCTTCACCAAACTTTGCAGGGATACATTGGATGTCAAGACACGTGGAAAAAACGTACAAAACAAGAGATTGGAGACATCAAGATTATGGACGAATTTTTTGAGAATTTTCAAATTTTCAGAAAGGAGGTTCCATATAAGGTCAAAAACTACATACTCAGATCATCACCAAACTTTGCAGGGATACATTGGATGTCAAGACACGTGGAAAAAACGTACAAAACAAGAGATTGGAGACAACAAGATTTTCGACGAATTTTTTAAGAATTTTCAAATTTTCAGAAAGGATGTTCCAGATAAGGTCAAAAACGACATACTCAGATCTTCACCAAACTTTGCATGGATACATTATGTGTCAAGACACGTGGAAAAAACGTACAAAACAAGAGATTGGAGACATCAAGATTTTGGACGAATTTTTTAAGAATTTTCAAATTTTCAGATAGGAGGTTCCATATAAAGTCAAAAACTACATACTCAGATCTTCACCAAACTTTGCATGGATACATTATGTGTCAAGACACGTGGAAAAAACGTACAAAACAAAAGATTGGAGACATCAAGATTTTGGTCGAATTTTTTAAGAATTTTCAAATTTTCAGATGGGAGGTTCCAGATAAGGTCAAAAACTACATACTCAGATCTTCACCAAACTTTGCAGGGATACATTGGATGTCAAGACACGTGGAAAAAACGTACAAAAAAGAGATTGGAGACATCAAGATTTTGGACGAATTTTTTAACAATTTTCAAATTTTCAGAAAGGATGTTCCAGATAAGGTCAAAAACGACATACTCAGATCTTCACCAAACTTTGCAGGGATACATTGGATATCAAGACACGTGGAAAAAACGTACAAAACAAGAGATTGGAGACATCAAGATTTTGGACGAATTTTTTAAGAATTTTCAAATTTTCAGATAGGAGGTTCCAGATAAGGTCAAAAACTACATACTCAGATCTTCACCAAACTTTGCAGGGATACATTGGATGTCAAGACACGTGGAAAAAACGTACAAAACAAGAGATTGGAGACATCAAGATTTTCGACGAATTTTTTAAGAATTTTCAAATTTTCAGAAAGGATGTTCCAGATAAGGTCAAAAACGACATACTCAGATCTTCACCAAACTTTGCAGGGATCCATTGGAGGTCGAGACACGTGGAAAAAACGTACAAAACAAGAGATTGGAGACATCAAGATTTTGGACGAATTTTTGAAGAATTTTCAAATTTTCAGATAGGAGGTTCCAGATAAGGTCTAAAACTACATACTCAGATCTCCACCAAACATTGCAGGAATACATTGGATGTCAAGACACGTGGAAAAAACGTACAAAACAAGAGATTGGAGACATCAAGATTTTCGACGAATTTTTGAAGAATTTTCAAATTTTCAGATAGGAGGTTCCAGATAAGGTCAAAAACTACATACTCAGATCTTCACCAAACGTTGCAGGGATACTTTGCATGTCAAGACACGTGGAAAAAACGTACAAAACAAAAGATTGGAGACATCGAGATTTTCGACGAATTTTTTAAGAATTTTCAAATTTTCAGATGGGAGGTTCCAGATAAGGTCAAAAACGACATACTCAGATCTTCACCAAACTTTGCATGGATACATTGGATGTCAAGACACGTGGAAAAAACGTACAAAACAAGAGATTGGAGACATCAAGATTTTGGACGAATTTTTTAAGAATTCTCAAATTTTCAGAAAGGAGGTTCCATATAAGGTCAAAAATTACATACTCAGATCTTCACCAAACTTTGCAGGGATACTTTGGATGTCAAGACACGTGGAAAAAACGTACAAAACAAGAGATTGGGGTCATCAAGATTTTGGACGAATTTTTTAAGAATTTTCAAATTTTCAGATGGGAGGTTCAATATAAGGTCAAAAACTACATACTCAGATCTTCACCAAACTTTGCATGGATACATTGGATGTCAAGACACGTGGAAAAAACATACAAAACATAGGATTCGGAACATCAAGATTTTGGTCGAATTTTTTAAGAATTTTCAAATTTTCAGATAGGAGGTTCCATATAAGGTCAAAAACTACATACTCAGATCTTCACCAAACATTGCAGGAATACATTGGATGTCAAGACACGTGGAAAAAACGTACAAAACAAGAGATTGGGGTCATCAAGATTTTGCACGGATTTTTTAGGAATTTTCAAATTTTCAGATGGGAGGTTCCAGATAAGGTCAAAAACTACATACTCAGATCTTCACCAAACTTTGCAGGGATACATTGGATGTCAAGACACGTGGAAAAAACGTACAAAACAAGAGATTGGAGACATCAAGATTTTGGACGAATTTTTGAAGAATTTTCAAATTTTCAGATAGGAGGTTCCATATAAGGTCAAAAACTACATACTCAGATCTTCACCAAACTTTGCATGGATACATTATGTGTCAAGACACGTGGAAAAAACGTACAAAACAAAAGATTGGAGACATCAAGATTTTGGTCGAATTTTTTAAGAATTTTCAAATTTTCAGATGGGAGGTTCCAGATAAGGTCAAAAACTACATACTCAGATCTTCACCAAACTTTGCAGGGATACATTGGATGTCAAGACACGTGGAAAAAACGTACAAAAAAGAGATTGGAGACATCAAGATTTTGGACGAATTTTTTAACAATTTTCAAATTTTCAGAAAGGATGTTCCAGATAAGGTCAAAAACGACATACTCAGATCTTCACCAAACTTTGCAGGGATACATTGGATATCAAGACACGTGGAAAAAACGTACAAAACAAGAGATTGGAGACATCAAGATTTTGGACGAATTTTTTAAGAATTTTCAAATTTTCAGATAGGAGGTTCCAGATAAGGTCAAAAACTACATACTCAGATCTTCACCAAACTTTGCAGGGATACATTGGATGTCAAGACACGTGGAAAAAACGTACAAAACAAGAGATTGGGGTCATCAAGATTTTGGACGGATTTTTTAGGAATTTTCAAATTTTCAGATGGGAGGTTCCAGATAAGGTCAAAAACTACATACTCAGATCTTCACCAAACATTGCAGGGATACATTGGATGTCAAGACACGTGGAAAAAACGTACAAAACAAGAGATTGGAGACATCAAAATTTTGGACGAATTTTTTAAGAATTTTCAAATTTTCAGATAGGAGGTTCCAGATGAGGTCAAAAAATACATACTCAGATCTTCACCAAACTTTGCAGGAATACTTTGCATGTCAAGACACGTGGAAAAAACGTACAAAACAAGAGATCGGAGACATCAAGATTTTCGACGAATTTTTTAAGAATTTTCAAATTTTCAGATGGGAGGTTCCAGATAAGGTCAAAAACGACATACTCAGATCTTCACCAAACTTTGCATGGATACATTGGATGTCAAGACACGTGGAAAAAACATACAAAACATAGGATTGGTGACATCAAGATTTTGGACGAATTTTTTAAGAATTTTCAAATTTTCAGATAGGAGGTTCCATATAAGGTCAAAAACTACATACTCAGATCTTCACCAAACTTTGCAGGGATACATTGGATGTCAAGACACGTGGAAAAAACGTACAAAACAAGAGATTGGAGACATCAAGATTATGGACGAATTTTTTGAGAATTTTCAAATTTTCAGAAAGGAGGTTCCATATAAGGTCAAAAACTACATACTCAGATCATCACCAAACTTTGCAGGGATACATTGGATGTCAAGACACGTGGAAAAAACGTACAAAACAAGAGATTGGAGACATCAAGATTTTCGACGAATTTTTTAAGAATTTTCAAATTTTCAGAAAGGATGTTCCAGATAAGGTCAAAAACGACATACTCAGATCTTCACCAAACTTTGCAGGGATACATTGGAGGTCGAGACACGTGGAAAAAACGTACAAAACAAGAGATTGGAGACATCAAGATTTTGGACGAATTTTTGAAGAATTTTCAAATTTTCTGATAGGAGGTCCCAGATAAGGTCAAAAACTACATACTCAGATCTCCACCAAACATTGCAGGGATACATTGGATGTCAAGACACGTGGAAAAAACGTACAAAACAAGAGATTGGAGACATCAAGATTTTCGACGAATTTTTGAAGAATTTTCAAATTTTCAGATAGGAGGTTCCAGATAAGGTCAAAAACTACATACTCAGATCTTCACCAAACGTTGCAGGGATACTTTGCATGTCAAGACACGTGGAAAAAACGTACAAAACAAGAGATTGGAGACATCAAGATTTTCGACGAATTTTTTAAGAATTTTCAAATTTTCAGATGGGAGGTTCCAGATAAGGTCAAAAACGACATACTCAGATCTTCACCAAACTTTGCATGGATACATTTGATGTCAAGACACGTGGAAAAAACATACAAAACATAGGATTGGTGACATCAAGATTTTGGACGAATTTTTTAAGAATTTTCAAATTTTCAGATAGGAGGTTCCATATAAGGTCAAAAACTACATACTCAGATCTTCACCAAACTTTGCAGGGATACATTGGATGTCAAGACACGTGGAAAAAACGTACAAAACAAGAGATTGGAGACATCAAGATTTTCGACGAATTTTTTAAGAATTTTCAAATTTTCAGAAAGGATGTTCCAGATAAGGTCAAAAACGACATACTCAGATCTTCACCAAACTTTGCAGGGATACATTGGAGGTCGAGACACGTGGAAAAAACGTACAAAACAAGAGATTGGAGACATCAAGATTTTGGACGAATTTTTGAAGAATTTTCAAATTTTCAGATAGGAGGTTCCAGATAAGGTCAAAAACTACATACTCAGATCTCAACCAAACATTGCAGGGATACATTGGATGTCAAGACACGTGGAAAAAACGTACAAAACAAGAGATTGGAGACATCAAGATTTTCGACGAATTTTTGAAGAATTTTCAAATTTTCAGATAGGAGGTTCCAGATAAGGTCAAAAACTACATACTCAGATCTTCACCAAACGTTGCAGGGATACTTTGCATGTCAAGACACGTGGAAAAAACGTACAAAACAAGAGATTGGAGACATCAAGATTTTCGACGAATTTTTTAAGAATTTTCAAATTTTCAGATGGGAGGTTCCAGATAAGGTCAAAAACGACATACTCAGATCTTCACCAAACTTTGCATGGATACATTGGATGTCAAGACACGTGGAAAAAACGTACAAAACAAGAGATTGGAGACATCAAGATTTTGGACGAATTTTTTAAGAATTCTCAAATTTTCAGAAAGGAGGTTCCATATAAGGTCAAAAACTACAAACTCAGATCTTCACCAAACTTTGCATTGATACATTGGATGTCAAGACACGTGGAAAAAACGTACAAAACAAGAGATTGGGGTCATCAAGATTTTGGACGAATTTTTTAAGAATTTTCAAATTTTCAGAAAGGAGGTTCCATATAAGGTCAAAAACTACATACTCAGATCTTCACCAAACTTTGCAGGGATACATTGAATGTCAAGACACGTGGAAAAAACGTACAAAACAAGAGATTGGGGTCATCAAGATTTTGGACGGATTTTTTAGGAATTTTCAAATTTTCAGATGGGAGGTTCCAGATAAGGTCAAAAACTACATACTCAGATCTTCACCAAACTTTGCAGGGATACATTGGATGTAAAGACACGTGGAAAAAACGTACAAAACAAGAGATAGGAGACATCAAGATTTTGGACGAATTTTTTAACAATTTTCAAATTTTCAGAAAGGATGTTCCAGATAAGGTCAAAAACGACATACTCAGATCTTCACCAAACTTTGCAGGGATACATTGGATATCAAGACACGTGGAAAAAACGTACAAAACAAGAGATTGGAGACATCAAGATTTTGGACGAATTTTTTAAGAATTTTCAAATTTTCAGATAGGAGGTTCCAGATAAGATCAAAAACTACATACTCAGATCTTTACCAAACTTTGCAGGGATACATTGGATGTCAAGACACGTGGAAAAAACGTACAAAACAAGAGATTGGGGTCATCAAGATTTTGGACGGATTTTTTAGGAATTTTCAAATTTTCAGATGGGAGGTTCCAGATAAGGTCAAAAACTACATACTCAGATCTTCACCAAACATTGCAGGGATACATTGGATGTCAAGACACGTGGAAAAAAAGTACAAAACAAGAGATTGGAGACATCAAGATTTTGGACGAATTTTTTAAGAATTTTCAAATTTTCAGATGGGAGGTTCCAGATGAGGTCAAAAACTACATACTCAGATCTTCACCAAACTTTGCAGGAATACTTTGCATGTCAAGACACGTGGAAAAAACGTACAAAACAAGAGATCGGAGACATCAAGATTTTCGACGAATTTTTTAAGAATTTTCAAATTTTCAGATGGGAGGTTCCAGATAAGGTCAAAAACGACATACTCAGATCTTCACCAAACTTTGCAGGGATCCATTGGAGGTCGAGACACGTGGAAAAAACGTACAAAACAAGAGATTGGAGACATCAAGATTTTGGACGAATTTTTTAAGAATTTTCAAATTTTCAGATAGGAGGTTCCATATAAGGTCAAAAACTACATACTCAGATCTTCACCAAACTTTGCAGGGATACATTGGATGTCAAGACACGTGGAAAAAACGTACAAAACAAGAGATTGGAGACATCAAGATTTTCGACGAATTTTTTAAGAATTTTCAAATTTTCAGAAAGGATGTTCCAGATAAGGTCAAAAACGACATACTCAGATCTTCACCAAACTTTGCAGGGATCCATTGGAGGTCGAGACACGTGGAAAAAACGTACAAAACAAGAGATTGGAGACATCAAGATTTTGGACGAATTTTTGAAGAATTTTCAAATTTTCAGATAGGAGGTTCCAGATAAGATCTAAAACTACATACTCAGATCTCCACCAAACATTGCAGGAATACATTGGATGTCAAGACACGTGGAAAAAACGTACAAAACAAGAGATTGGAGACATCAAGATTTTCGACGAATTTTTTAAGAATTTTCAAATTTTCAGATAGGAGGTTCCAGATAAGGTCAAAAACTACATACTCAGATCTTCACCAAACGTTGCAGGGATACTTTGCATGTCAAGACACGTGGAAAAAACGTACAAAACAAAAGATTGGAGACATCAAGATTTTCGACGAATTTTTTAAGAATTTTCAAATTTTCAGATGGGAGGTTCCAGATAAGGTCAAAAACGACATACTCAGATCTTCACCAAACTTTGCATGGATACATTGGATGTCAAGACACGTGGAAAAAACGTACAAAACAAGAGATTGGAGACATCAAGATTTTGGACGAATTTTTTAAGAATTTTCAAATTTTCAGATGGGAGGTTCAATATAAGGTCAAAAACTACATACTCAGATCTTCACCAAACTTTGCATGGATACATTGGATGTCAAGACACGTGGAAAAAACATACAAAACATAGGATTCGGAACATCAAGATTTTGGTCGAATTTTTTAAGAATTTTCAAATTTTCAGATAGGAGGTTCCATATAAGGTCAAAAACTACATACTCAGATCTTCACCAAACATTGCAGGAATACATTGGATGTCAAGACACGTGGAAAAAACGTACAAAACAAGAGATTGGGGTCATCAAGATTTTGCACGGATTTTTTAGGAATTTTCAAATTTTCAGATGGGAGGTTCCAGATAAGGTCAAAAACTACATACTCAGATCTTCACCAAACTTTGCAGGGATACATTGGATGTCAAGACACGTGGAAAAAACGTACAAAAAAGAGATTGGAGACATCAAGATTTTGGACGAATTTTTTAAGAATTTTCAAATTTTCAGATAGGAGGTTCCATATAAGGTCAAAAACTACATACTCAGATCTTCACCAAACTTTGCATGGATACATTATGTGTCAAGACACGTGGAAAAAACGTACAAAACAAAAGATTGGAGACATCAAGATTTTGGTCGAATTTTTTAAGAATTTTCAAATTTTCAGATGGGAGGTTCCAGATAAGGTCAAAAACTACATACTCAGATCTTCACCAAACTTTGCAGGGATACATTGGATGTCAAGACACGTGGAAAAAACGTACAAAAAAGAGATTGGAGACATCAAGATTTTGGACGAATTTTTTAACAATTTTCAAATTTTCAGAAAGGATGTTCCAGATAAGGTCAAAAACGACATACTCAGATCTTCACCAAACTTTGCAGGGATACATTGGATATCAAGACACGTGGAAAAAACGTACAAAACAAGAGATTGGAGACATCAAGATTTTGGACGAATTTTTTAAGAATTTTCAAATTTTCAGATAGGAGGTTCCAGATAAGGTCAAAAACTACATACTCAGATCTTCACCAAACTTTGCAGGGATACATTGGATGTCAAGACACGTGGAAAAAACGTACAAAACAAGAGATTGGGGTCATCAAGATTTTGGACGGATTTTTTAGGAATTTTCAAATTTTCAGATGGGAGGTTCCAGATAAGGTCAAAAACTACATACTCAGATCTTCACCAAACATTGCAGGGATACATTGGATGTCAAGACACGTGGAAAAAACGTACAAAACAAGAGATTGGAGACATCAAAATTTTGGACGAATTTTTTAAGAATTTTCAAATTTTCAGATAGGAGGTTCCAGATGAGGTCAAAAACTACATACTCAGATCTTCACCAAACTTTGCAGGAATACTTTGCATGTCAAGACACGTGGAAAAAACGTACAAAACAAGAGATCGGAGACATCAAGATTTTCGACGAATTTTTTAAGAATTTTCAAATTTTCAGATGGGAGGTTCCAGATAAGGTCAAAAACGACATACTCAGATCTTCACCAAACTTTGCATGGATACATTGGATGTCAAGACACGTGGAAAAAACATACAAAACATAGGATTGGTGACATCAAGATTTTGGACGAATTTTTTAAGAATTTTCAAATTTTCAGATAGGAGGTTCCATATAAGGTCAAAAACTACATACTCAGATCTTCACCAAACTTTGCAGGGATACATTGGATGTCAAGACACGTGGAAAAAACGTACAAAACAAGAGATTGGAGACATCAAGATTATGGACGAATTTTTTGAGAATTTTCAAATTTTCAGAAAGGAGGTTCCATATAAGGTCAAAAACTACATACTCAGATCTTCACCAAACTTTGCAGGGATACATTGGATGTCAAGACACGTGGAAAAACGTACAAAACAAGAGATTGGAGACATCAAGATTTTCGACGAATTTTTTAAGAATTTTCAAATTTTCAGAAAGGATGTTCCAGATAAGGTCAAAAACGACATACTCAGATCTTCACCAAACTTTGCAGGGATACATTGGAGGTCGAGACACGTGGAAAAAACGTACAAAACAAGAGATTGGAGACATCAAGATTTTGGACGAATTTTTGAAGAATTTTCAAATTTTCTGATAGGAGGTCCCAGATAAGGTCAAAAACTACATACTCAGATCTCCACCAAACATTGCAGGGATACATTGGATGTCAAGACACGTGGAAAAAACGTACAAAACAAGAGATTGGAGACATCAAGATTTTCGACGAATTTTTGAAGAATTTTCAAATTTTCAGATAGGAGGTTCCAGATAAGGTCAAAAACTACATACTCAGATCTTCACCAAACGTTGCAGGGATACTTTGCATGTCAAGACACGTGGAAAAAACGTACAAAACAAGAGATTGGAGACATCAAGATTTTCGACGAATTTTTTAAGAATTTTCAAATTTTCAGATGGGAGGTTCCAGATAAGGTCAAAAACGACATACTCAGATCTTCACCAAACTTTGCATGGATACATTGGATGTCAAGACACGTGGAAAAAACGTACAAAACAAGAGATTGGGGTCATCAAGATTTTGCACGGATTTTTTAGGAATTTTCAAATTTTCAGATGGGAGGTTCCAGATAAGGTCAAAAACTACATACTCAGATCTTCACCAAACTTTGCAGGGATACATTGGATGTCAAGACACGTGGAAAAAACGTACAAAACAAGAGATTGGAGACATCAAGATTTTGGACGAATTTTTTAAGAATTTTCAAATTTTCAGATAGGAGGTTCCATATAAGGTCAAAAACTACATACTCAGATCTTCACCAAACTTTGCATGGATACATTATGTGTCAAGACACGTGGAAAAAACGTACAAAACAAAAGATTGGAGACATCAAGATTTTGGTCGAATTTTTTAAGAATTTTCAAATTTTCAGATGGGAGGTTCCAGATAAGGTCAAAAACTACATACTCAGATCTTCACCAAACTTTGCAGGGATACATTGGATGTCAAGACACGTGGAAAAAACGTACAAAAAAGAGATTGGAGACATCAAGATTTTGGACGAATTTTTTAACAATTTTCAAATTTTCAGAAAGGATGTTCCAGATAAGGTCAAAAACGACATACTCAGATCTTCACCAAACTTTGCAGGGATACATTGGATATCAAGACACGTGGAAAAAACGTACAAAACAAGAGATTGGAGACATCAAGATTTTGGACGAATTTTTTAAGAATTTTCAAATTTTCAGATAGGAGGTTCCAGATAAGGTCAAAAACGACATACTCAGATCTTCACCAAACTTTGCAGGGATACATTGGATGTCAAGACACGTGGAAAAAACGTACAAAACAAGAGATTGGGGTCATCAAGATTTTGGACGGATTTTTTAGGAATTTTCAAATTTTCAGATGGGAGGTTCCAGATAAGGTCAAAAACTACATACTCAGATCTTCACCAAACATTGCAGGGATACATTGGATGTCAAGACACGTGGAAAAAACGTACAAAACAAGAGATTGGAGACATCAAAATTTTGGACGAATTTTTTAAGAATTTTCAAATTTTCAGATAGGAGGTTCCAGATGAGGTCAAAAACTACATACTCAGATCTTCACCAAACTTTGCAGGAATACTTTGCATGTCAAGACACGTGGAAAAAACGTACAAAACAAGAGATCGGAGACATCAAGATTTTCGACGAATTTTTTAAGAATTTTCAAATTTTCAGATGGGAGGTTCCAGATAAGGTCAAAAACGACATACTCAGATCTTCACCAAACTTTGCATGGATACATTGGATGTCAAGACACGTGGAAAAAACATACAAAACATAGGATTGGTGACATCAAGATTTTGGACGAATTTTTTAAGAATTTTCAAATTTTCAGATAGGAGGTTCCATATAAGGTCAAAAACTACATACTCAGATCTTCACCAAACTTTGCAGGGATACATTGGATGTCAAGACACGTGGAAAAAACGTACAAAACAAGAGATTGGAGACATCAAGATTATGGACGAATTTTTTAAGAATTTTCAAATTTTCAGATAGGAGGTTCCAGATAAGGTCAAAAACTACATACTCAGATCTTCACCAAACGTTGCAGGGATACTTTGCATGTCAAGACACGTGGAAAAAACGTACAAAACAAAAGATTGGAGACATCAAGATTTTCGACGAATTTTTTAAGAATTTTCAAATTTTCAGATGGGAGGTTCCAGATAAGGTCAAAAACGACATACTCAGATCTTCACCAAACTTTGCAGGGATACTTTGGATGTCAAGACACGTGGAAAAAACGTACAAAACAAGAGATTGGGGTCATCAAGATTTTGGACGAATTTTTTAAGAATTTTCAAATTTTCAGATGGGAGGTTCAATATAAGGTCAAAAACTACATACTCAGATCTTCACCAAACTTTGCATGGATACATTGGATGTCAAGACACGTGGAAAAAACATACAAAACATAGGATTCGGAACATCAAGATTTTGGTCGAATTTTTTAAGAATTTTCAAATTTTCAGATAGGAGGTTCCATATAAGGTCAAAAACTACATACTCAGATCTTCACCAAACATTGCAGGAATACATTGGATGTCAAGACACGTGGAAAAAACGTACAAAACAAGAGATTGGGGTCATCAAGATTTTGCACGGATTTTTTAGGAATTTTCAAATTTTCAGATGGGAGGTTCCAGATAAGGTCAAAAACTACATACTCAGATCTTCACCAAACTTTGCAGGGATACATTGGATGTCAAGACACGTGGAAAAAACGTACAAAACAAGAGATTGGAGACATCAAGATTTTGGACGAATTTTTTAAGAATTTTCAAATTTTCAGATAGCAGGTTCCATATAAGGTCAAAAACTACATACTCAGATCTTCACCAAACTTTGCATGGATACATTATGTGTCAAGACACGTGGAAAAAACGTACAAAACAAAAGATTGGAGACATCAAGATTTTCGACGAATTTTTTAAGAATTTTCAAATTTTCAGATGGGAGGTTCCAGATAAGGTCAAAAACGACATACTCAGATCTTCACCAAACTTTGCAGGGATACTTTGGATGTCAAGACACGTGGAAAAAACGTACAAAACAAGAGATTGGGGTCATCAAGATTTTGGACGAATTTTTTAAGAATTTTCAAATTTTCAGATGGGAGGTTCAATATAAGGTCAAAAACTACATACTCAGATCTTCACCAAACTTTGCATGGATACATTGGATGTCAAGACACGCGGAAAAAACATACAAAACATAGGATTCGGAACATCAAGATTTTGGTCGAATTTTTTAAGAATTTTCAAATTTTCAGATAGGAGGTTCCATATAAGGTCAAAAACTACATACTCAGATCTCCACCAAACATTGCAGGAATACATTGGATGTCAAGACACGTGGAAAAAACGTACAAAACAAGAGATTGGGGTCATCAAGATTTTGCACGGATTTTTTAGGAATTTTCAAATTTTCAGATGGGAGGTTCCAGATAAGGTCAAAAACTACATACTCAGATCTTCACCAAACTTTGCAGGGATACATTGGATGTCAAGACACGTGGAAAAAACGTACAAAACAAGAGATTGGAGACATCAAGATTTTGGACGAATTTTTTAAGAATTTTCAAATTTTCAGATAGGAGGTTCCATATAAGGTCAAAAACTACATACTCAGATCTTCACCAAACTTTGCATGGATACATTATGTGTCAAGACACGTGGAAAAAACGTACAAAACAAAAGATTGGAGACATCAAGATTTTGGTCGAATTTTTTAAGAATTTTCAAATTTTCAGATGGGAGGTTCCAGATAAGGTCAAAAACTACATACTCAGATCTTCACCAAACTTTGCATGGATACATTGGATGTCAAGACACGTGGAAAAAACGTACAAAACAAGAGATTGGAGACATCAAGATTTTGGACGAATTTTTTAAGAATTTTTAAATTTTCAGATAGGAGGTTCCATATAAGGTCAAAAACTACATACTCAGATCTTCACCAAACTTTGCATGGATACATTATGTGTCAAGACACGTGGAAAAAACGTACAAAACAAGAGATTGGAGACATCAAGATATTGGTCGAATTTTTTAAGAATTTTCAAATTTTCAGATGGGAGGTTCCAGATAAGGTCAAAAACTACATACTCAGATCTTCACCAAACTTTGCAGGGATACATTGGATGTCAAGACACGTGGAAAAAACGTACAAAACAAGAGATAGGAGACATCAAGATTTTGGACGAATTTTTTAACAATTTTCAAATTTTCAGAAAGGATGTTCCAGATAAGGTCAAAAACAACATACTCAGATCTTCACCAAACTTTGCAGGGATACATTGGATATCAAGACACGTGGAAAAAACGTACAAAACAAGAGATTGGAGACATCAAGATTTTGGACGAATTTTTTAAGAATTTTCAAATTTTCATATAGGAGGTTCCAGATAAGATCAAAAGCTACATACTCAGATCTTCACCAAACTTTGCAGGGATACATTGGATGTCAAGACACGTGGAAAAAAAGTACAAAACAAGAGATTGGGGTCATCAAGATTTTGGACGGATTTTTTAGGAATTTTCAAATTTTCAGATGGGAGGTTCCATATAAGGTCAAAAACTACATACTCAGATCTTCACCAAACTTTGCAGGGATACATTGGATGTCAAGACACGTGGAAAAAACGTACAAAACAAGAGATTGGAGACATCAAGATTTTCGACGAATTTTTTAAGAATTTTCAAATTTTCAGAAAGGATGTTCCAGATAAGGTCAAAAACGACATACTCAGATCTTCACCAAACTTTGCAGGGATACATTGGAGGTCGAGACACGTGGAAAAAACGTAAAAAACAAGAGAATGGAGACATCAAGATTTTGGACGAATTTTTGAAGAATTTTCAAATTTTCTGATAGGAGGTCCCAGATAAGGTCAAAAACTACATACTCAGATCTCCACCAAACATTGCAGGGATACATTGGATGTCAAGACACGTGGAAAAAACGTACAAAACAAGAGATTGGAGACATCAAGATTTTCGACGAATTTTTGAAGAATTTTCAAATTTTCAGATAGGAGGTTCCAGATAAGGTCAAAAACTACATACTCAGATCTTCACCAAACGTTGCAGGGATACTTTGCATGTCAAGACACGTGGAAAAAACGTACAAAACAAGAGATTGGAGACATCAAGATTTTCGACGAATTTTTTAAGAATTTTCAAATTTTCAGATGGGAGGTTCCAGATAAGGTCAAAAACGACATACTCAGATCTTCACCAAACTTTGCATGGATACATTGGATGTCAAGACACGTGGAAAAAACGTACAAAACAAGAGATTGGGGTCATCAAGATTTTGCACGGATTTTTTAGGAATTTTCAAATTTTCAGATGGGAGGTTCCAGATAAGGTCAAAAACTACATACTCAGATCTTCACCAAACTTTGCAGGGATACATTGGATGTCAAGACACGTGGAAAAAACGTACAAAACAAGAGATTGGAGACATCAAGATTTTGGACGAATTTTTTAAGAATTTTCAAATTTTCAGATAGGAGGTTCCATATAAGGTCAAAAACTACATACTCAGATCTTCACCAAACTTTGCATGGATACATTATGTGTCAAGACACGTGGAAAAAACGTACAAAACAAAAGATTGGAGACATCAAGATTTTGGTCGAATTTTTTAAGAATTTTCAAATTTTCAGATGGGAGGTTCCAGATAAGGTCAAAAAGTACATACTCAGATCTTCACCAAACTTTGCAGGGATACATTGGATGTCAAGACACGTGGAAAAAACGTACAAAAAAGAGATTGGAGACATCAAGATTTTGGACGAATTTTTTAACAATTTTCAAATTTTCAGAAAGGATGTTCCAGATAAGGTCAAAAACGACATACTCAGATCTTCACCAAACTTTGCAGGGATACATTGGATATCAAGACACGTGGAAAAAACGTACAAAACAAGAGATTGGAGACATCAAGATTTTGGACGAATTTTTTAAGAATTTTCAAATTTTCAGATAGGAGGTTCCAGATAAGGTCAAAACTACATACTCAGATCTTCAGCAAACTTTGCAGGGATACATTGGATGTCAAGACACGTGGAAAAAACGTACAAAACAAGAGATTGGGGTCATCAAGATTTTGGACGGATTTTTTAGGAATTTTCAAATTTTCAGATAGGAGGTTCCAGATAAGGTCAAAAACTACATACTCAGATCTTCACCAAACATTGCAGGGATACATTGGATGTCAAGACACGTGGAAAAAACGTACAAAACAAGAGATTGGAGACATCAATATTTTGGACGAATTTTTAAAGAATTTTCAAATTTTCAGATAGGAGGTTCCAGATGAGGTCAAAAACTACATAGTCAGATCTTCACCAAACTTTGCATGGATACATTATGTGTCAAGACACGTGGAAAAAACGTACAAAACAAAAGATTGGAGACATCAAGATTTTGGTCGAATTTTTTAAGAATTTTCAAATTTTCAGATGGGAGGTTCCAGATAAGGTCAAAAACTACATACTCAGATCTTCACCAAACTTTGCAGGGATACATTGGATGTCAAGACACGTGGAAAAAACGTACAAAAAAGAGATTGGAGACATCAAGATTTTGGACGAATTTTTTAACAATTTTCAAATTTTCAGAAAGGATGTTCCAGATAAGGTCAAAAACGACATACTCAGATCTTCACCAAACTTTGCAGGGATACATTGGATATCAAGACACGTGGAAAAAACGTACAAAACAAGAGATTGGAGACATCAAGATTTTGGACGAATTTTTTAAGAATTTTCAAATTTTCAGATAGGAGGTTCCAGATAAAGTCAAAAACGACATACTCAGATCTTCACCAAACTTTGCAGGGATACATTGGATGTCAAGACACGTGGAAAAAACGTACAAAACAAGAGATTGGGGTCATCAAGATTTTGGACGGATTTTTTAGGAATTTTCAAATTTTCAGATGGGAGGTTCCAGATAAGGTCAAAAACTACATACTCAGATCTTCACCAAACATTGCAGGGATACATTGGATGTCAAGACACGTGGAAAAAACGTACAAAACAAGAGATTGGAGACATCAAAATTTTGGACGAATTTTTTAAGAATTTTCAAATTTTCAGATAGGAGGTTCCAGATGAGGTCAAAAACTACATACTCAGATCTTCACCAAACTTTGCAGGAATACTTTGCATGTCAAGACACGTGGAAAAAACGTACAAAACAAGAGATCGGAGACATCAAGATTTTCGACGAATTTTTTAAGAATTTTCAAATTTTCAGATGGGAGGTTCCAGATAAGGTCAAAAACGACATACTCAGATCTTCACCAAACTTTGCATGGATACATTGGATGTCAAGACACGTGGAAAAAACATACAAAACATAGGATTGGTGACATCAAGATTTTGGACGAATTTTTTAAGAATTTTCAAATTTTCAGATAGGAGGTTCCATATAAGGTCAAAAACTACATACTCAGATCTTCACCAAACTTTGCAGGGATACATTGGATGTCAAGACACGTGGAAAAAACGTACAAAACAAGAGATTGGAGACATCAAGATTATGGACGAATTTTTTAAGAATTTTCAAATTTTCAGATAGAAGGTTCCAGATAAGGTCAAAAACTACATACTCAGATCTTCACCAAACGTTGCAGGGATACTTTGCATGTCAAGACACGTGGAAAAAACGTACAAAACAAAAGATTGGAGACATCAATATTTTCGACGAATTTTTTAAGAATTTTCAAATTTTCAGATGGGAGGTTCCAGATAAGGTCAAAAACGACATACTCAGATCTTCACCAAACTTTGCAGGGATACATTGGATGTCAAGACACGTGGGAAAAACGTACAAAACAAGAGATTGGAGACATCAAGATTTTGGACGAATTTTTTAAGAATTTTCAAATTTTCAGATAGGAGGTTCCAGATAAGGTCAAAAACTACATACTCAGATCTTCACCAAACGTTGCAGGGATACTTTGCATGTCAAGACACGTGGAAAAAACGTACAAAACAAAAGATTGGAGACATCAAGATTTTCGACGAATTTTTTAAGAATTTTCAAATTTTCAGATGGGAGGTTCCAGATTAGGTCAAAAACGACATACTCAGATCTTCACCAAACTTTGCATGGATACATTGGATGTCAAGACACGTGGAAAAAACGTACAAAACAAGAGATTGGAGACATCAAGATTTTGGACGAATTTTTTAAGAATTCTCAAATTTTCAGAAAGGAGGTTCCATATAAGGTCAAAAACTACATACTCAGATCTTCACCAAACTTTGCAGGGATACTTTGGATGTCAAGACACGTGGAAAAAACGTACAAAACAAGAGATTGGGGTCATCAAGATTTTGGACGAATTTTTTAAGAATTTTCAAATTTTCTGATGGGAGGTTCAATATAAGGTCAAAAACTACATACTCAGATCTTCACCAAACTTTGCATGGATACATTGGATGTCAAGACACGTGGAAAAAAACATACAAAACATAGGATTCGGAACATCAAGATTTTGGTCGAATTTTTTAAGAATTTTCAAATTTTCAGATAGGAGGTTCCATATAAGGTCAAAAACTACATACTCAGATCTTCACCAAACATTGCAGGAATACATTGGATGTCAAGACACGTGGAAAAAACGTACAAAACAAGAGATTGGGGTCATCAAGATTTTGCACGGATTTTTTAGGAATTTTCAAATTTTCAGATGGGAGGTTCCAGATAAGGTCAAAAACTACATACTCAGATCTTCACCAAACTTTGCAGGGATACATTGGATGTCAAGACACGTGGAAAAAACGTACAAAACAAGAGATTGGAGACATCAAGATTTTGGACGAATTTTTTAAGAATTTTCAAATTTTCAGATAGGAGGTTCCATATAAGGTCAAAAACTACATACTCAGATCTTCACCAAACTTTGCATGGATACATTATGTGTCAAGACACGTGGAAAAAACGTACAAAACAAAAGATTGGAGACATCAAGATTTTGGTCGAATTTTTTAAGAATTTTCAAATTTTCAGATGGGAGGTTCCAGATAAGGTCAAAAACTACATACTCAGATCTTCACCAAACTTTGCAGGGATACATTGGATGTCAAGACACGTGGAAAAAACGTACAAAACAAGAGATTGGAGACATCAAGATTTTGGACGAATTTTTTAAGAATTTTTAAATTTTCAGATAGGAGGTTCCATATAAGGTCAAAAACTACATACTCAGATCTTCACCAAACTTTGCATGGATACATTATGTGTCAAGACACGTGGAAAAAACGTACAAAACAAGAGATTGGAGACATCAAGATATTGGTCGAATTTTTTAAGAATTTTCAAATTTTCAGATGGGAGGTTCCAGATAAGGTCAAAAACTACATACTCAGATCTTCACCAAACTTTGCAGGGATACATTGGATGTCAAGACACGTGGAAAAAACGTACAAAACAAGAGATAGGAGACATCAAGATTTTGGACGAATTTTTTAACAATTTTCAAATTTTCAGAAAGGATGTTCCAGATAAGGTCAAAAACAACATACTCAGATCTTCACCAAACTTTGCAGGGATACATTGGATATCAAGACACGTGGAAAAAACGTACAAAACAAGAGATTGGAGACATCAAGATTTTGGACGATTTTTTTAAGAATTTTCAAATTTTCAGATAGGAGGTTCCAGATAAGATCAAAAACTACATACTCAGATCTTCACCAAACTTTGCAGGGATACATTGGATGTCAAGACACGTGGAAAAAAAGTACAAAACAAGAGATTGGGGTCATCAAGATTTTGGACGGATTTTTTAGGAATTTTCAAATTTTCAGATGGGAGGTTCCATATAAGGTCAAAAACTACATACTCAGATCTTCACCAAACTTTGCAGGGATACATTGGATGTCAAGACACGTGGAAAAAACGTACAAAACAAGAGATTGGAGACATCAAGATTTTCGACGAATTTTTTAAGAATTTTCAAATTTTCAGAAAGGATGTTCCAGATAAGGTCAAAAACGACATACTCAGATCTTCACCAAACTTTGCAGGGATACATTGGAGGTCGAGACACGTGGAAAAAACGTACAAAACAAGAGATTGGAGACATCAAGATTTTGGACGAATTTTTGAAGAATTTTCAAATTTTCTGATAGGAGGTCCCAGATAAGGTCAAAAACTACATACTCAGATCTCCACCAAACATTGCAGGGATACATTGGATGTCAAGACACGTGGAAAAAACGTACAAAACAAGAGATTGGAGACATCAAGATTTTCGACGAATTTTTGAAGAATTTTCAAATTTTCAGATAGGAGGTTCCAGATAAGGTCAAAAACTACATACTCAGATCTTCACCAAACGTTGCAGGGATACTTTGCATGTCAAGACACGTGGAAAAAACGTACAAAACAAGAGATTGGAGACATCAAGATTTTCGACGAATTTTTTAAGAATTTTCAAATTTTCAGATGGGAGGTTCCAGATAAGGTCAAAAACGACATACTCAGATCTTCACCAAACTTTGCATGGATACATTGGATGTCAAGACACGTGGAAAAAACGTACAAAACAAGAGATTGGGGTCATCAAGATTTTGCACGGATTTTTTAGGAATTTTCAAATTTTCAGATGGGAGGTTCCAGATAAGGTCAAAAACTACATACTCAGATCTTCACCAAACTTTGCAGGGATACATTGGATGTCAAGACACGTGGAAAAAACGTACAAAACAAGAGATTGGAGACATCAAGATTTTGGACGAATTTTTTAAGAATTTTCAAATTTTCAGATAGGAGGTTCCATATAAGGTCAAAAACTACATACTCAGATCTTCACCAAACTTTGCATGGATACATTATGTGTCAAGACACGTGGAAAAAACGTACAAAACAAAAGATTGGAGACATCAAGATTTTGGTCGAATTTTTTAAGAATTTTCAAATTTTCAGATGGGAGGTTCCAGATAAGGTCAAAAAGTACATACTCAGATCTTCACCAAACTTTGCAGGGATACATTGGATGTCAAGACACGTGGAAAAAACGTACAAAAAAGAGATTGGAGACATCAAGATTTTGGACGAATTTTTTAACAATTTTCAAATTTTCAGAAAGGATGTTCCAGATAAGGTCAAAAACGACATACTCAGATCTTCACCAAACTTTGCAGGGATACATTGGATATCAAGACACGTGGAAAAAACGTACAAAACAAGAGATTGGAGACATCAAGATTTTGGACGATTTTTTTAAGAATTTTCAAATTTTCAGATAGGAGGTTCCAGATAAGGTCAAAAACTACATACTCAGATCTTCACCAAACTTTGCAGGGATACATTGGATGTCAAGACACGTGGAAAAAACGTACAAAACAAGAGATTGGGGTCATCAAGATTTTGGACGGATTTTTTAGGAATTTTCAAATTTAAAGATGGGAGGTTCCAGATAAAGTCAAAAACTACATACTCAGATCTTCACCAAACATTGCAGGGATACATTGGATGTCAAGACACGTGGAAAAAACGTACAAAACAAGAGATTGGAGACATCAATATTTTGGACGAATTTTTAAAGAATTTTCAAATTTTCAGATAGGAGGTTCCAGATGAGTTCAAAAACTACATAGTCAGATCTTCACCAAACTTTGCAGGAATACTTTGCATGTCAAGACACGTGGAAAAAACGTACAAAACAAGAGATCGGAGACATCAAGATTTTCGACGAATTTTTTAAGAATTTTCAAATTTTCAGATGGGAGGTTCCAGATAAGGTCAAAAACGACATACTCAGATCTTCACCAAACTTTGCATGGATACGTTGGATGTCAAGACACGTGGAAAAAACATACAAAACATAGGATTGGTGACATCAAGGTTTTGGACGAATTTTTTAAGAATTTTCAAATTTTCAGATAGGAGGTTCCATATAAGGTCAAAAACTACATACTCAGATCTTCACCAAACTTTGCAGGGATACATTGGATGTCAAGACACGTGGAAAAAACGTACAAAACAAGAGATTGGAGACATCAAGATTTTCGACGAATTTTTTAAGAATTTTCAAATTTTCAGAAAGGATGTTCCAGATAAGGTCAAAAACGACATACTCAGATCTTCACCAAACTTTGCAGGGATACATTGGAGGTCGAGACACGTGGAAAAAACGTACAAAACAAGAGATTGGAGACATCAAGATTTTGGACGAATTTTTGAAGAATTTTCAAATTTTCAGATAGGAGGTTCCAGATAAGGTCAAAAACTACATACTCAGATCTCAACCAAACATTGCAGGGATACATTGGATGTCAAGACACGTGGAAAAAACATACAAAACATAGGATTGGTGACATCAAGATTTTCGACGAATTTTTTAAGAATTTTCAAATTTTCAGATAGGAGGTTCCATATAAGGTCAAAAACTACATGCTCAGATCTTCACCAAACTTTGCAGGGATACATTGGATGTCAAGACACGTGGAAAAAACGTACAAAACAAGAGATTGGAGACATCAAGATTATGGACGAATTTTTTGAGAATTTTCAAATTTTCAGAAAGGAGGTTCCATATAAGGTCAAAAACTACATACTCAGATCTTCACCAAACTTTGCAGGGATACATTGGATGTCAAGAAACGTGGAAAAAACGTACAAAACAAGAGATTGGAGACATCAAGATTTTCGACGAATTTTTTAAGAATTTTCAAATTTTCAGAAAGGATGTTCCAGATAAGGTCAAAAACGACATACTCAGATCTTCACTAACTTTGCAGGGATACATTGGAGGTCGAGACACGTGGAAAAAACGTACAAAACAAGAGATTGGAGACATCAAGATTTTGGACGAATTTTTGAAGAATTTTCAAATTTTCAGATAGGAGGTTCCAGATAAGGTCAAAAACTACATACTCAGATCTCCACCAAACATTGCAGGGATACATTGGATGTCAAGACACGTGGAAAAAACGTACAAAGCAAGAGATTGGAGACATCAAGATTTTCGACGAATTTTTGAAGAATTTTCAAATTTTCAGATAGGAGGTTCCAGATAAGGTCAAAAACTACATACTCAGATCTTCACCAAACGTTGCAGGGATACTTTGCATGTCAAGACACGTGGAAAAAACGTACAAAACAAGAGATTGGAGACATCAAGATTTTCGACGAATTTTTTAAGAATTTTCAAATTTTCGGATGGGAGGTTCCAGATAAGGTCAAAAACGACATACTCAGATCTTCACCAAACTTTGCATGGATACATTGGATGTCAAGACACGTGGAAAAAACGTACAAAACAAGAGATTGGAGACATCAAGATTTTGGACGAATTTTTTAAGAATTCTCAAATTTTCAGAAAGGAGGTTCCATATAAGGTCAAAAACTACATACTCAGATCTTCACCAAACTTTGCAGGGATACATTGGATGTCAAGACACGTGGAAAAAACGTACAAAACAAGAGATTGGGGTCTTCAAGATTTTGGACGAATTTTTTAAGAATTTTCAAATTTTCAGAAAGGAGGTTCCATATAAGGTCAAAAACTACATACTCAGATCTTCACCAAACGTTGCAGGGATACTTTGCATGTCAAGACACGTGGAAAAAACGTACAAAACAAGAGATTGGAGACATCAAGATTTTGGACGAATTTTTTAAGAATTTTCAAATTTTCAGATAGGAGGTTCCAGATGAGGTCAAAAACTACATACTCAGATCTTCACCAAACTTTGCAGGAATACTTTGCATGTCAAGACACGTGGAAAAAACGTACAAAACAAGAGATCGGAGACATCAAGATTTTCGACGAATTTTTTAAGAATTTTCAAATTTTCAGATGGGAGGTTCCAGATAAGGTCAAAAACGACATACTCAGATCTTCACCAAACTTTGCATGGATACATTAGATGTCAAGACACGTGAAAAAAACATACAAAACATAGGATTGGTGACATCAAGATTTTGGACGAATTTTTTAAGAATTTTCAAATTTTCAGATAGGAGGTTCCATATAAGGTCAAAAACTACATACTCAGATCTTCACCAAACTTTGCAGGGATACATTGGATGTCAAGACACGTGGAAAAAACGTACAAAACAAGAGATTGGAGACATCAAGATTATGGACGAATTTTTTGAGAATTTTCAAATTTTCAGAAAGGAGGTTCCATATAAGGTCAAAAACTACATACTCAGATCTTCACCAAACTTTGCAGGGATACATTGGATGTCAAGACACGTGGAAAAAACGTACAAAACAAGAGATTGGAGACATCAAGATTTTCGACGAATTTTTTAAGAATTTTCAAATTTTCAGAAAGGATGTTCCAGATAAGGTCAAAAACGACATACTCAGATCTTCACCAAACTTTGCAGGGATACATTGGAGGTCGAGACACGTGGAAAAAACGTACAAAACAAGAGATTGGAGACATCAAGATTTTGGACGAATTTTTGAAGAATTTTCAAATTTTCTGATAGGAGGTCCCAGATAAGGTCAAAAACTACATACTCAGATCTCCACCAAACATTGCAGGGATACATTGGATGTCAAGACACGTGGAAAAAACGTACAAAACAAGAGATTGGAGACATCAAGATTTTCGACGAATTTTTGAAGAATTTTCAAATTTTCAGATAGGAGGTTCCAGATAAGGTCAAAAACTACATACTCAGATCTTCACCAAACGTTGCAGGGATACTTTGCATGTCAAGACACGTGGAAAAAACGTACAAAACAAGAGATTGGAGACATCAAGATTTTCGACGAATTTTTAAAGAATTTTCAAATTTTCAGATGGGAGGTTCCAGATAAGGTCAAAAACGACATACTCAGATCTTCACCAAACTTTGCATGGATACATTGGATGTCAAGACACGTGGAAAAAACGTACAAAACAAGAGATTGGGGTCATCAAGATTTTGCACGGATTTTTTAGGAATTTTCAAATTTTCAGATGGGAGGTTCCAGATAAGGTCAAAAACTACATACTCAGATCTTCACCAAACTTTGCAGGGATACATTGGATGTCAAGACACGTGGAAAAAACGTACAAAACAAGAGATTGCAGACATCAAGATTTTGGACGAATTTTTTAAGAATTTTCAAATTTTCAGATAGGAGGTTCCATATAAGGTCAAAAACTACATACTCAGATCTTCACCAAACTTTGCATGGATACATTATGTGTCAAGACACGTGGAAAAAACGTACAAAACAAAAGATTGGAGACATCAAGATTTTGGTCGAATTTTTTAAGAATTTTCAAATTTTCAGATGGGAGGTTCCAGATAAGGTCAAAAACTACATACTCAGATCTTCACCAAACTTTGCAGGGATACATTGGATGTCAAGACACGTGGAAAAAACGTACAAAAAAGAGATTGGAGACATCAAGATTTTGGACGAATTTTTTAACAATTTTCAAATTTTCAGAAAGGATGTTCCAGATAAGGTCAAAAACGACATACTCAGATCTTCACCAAACTTTGCAGGGATACATTGGATATCAAGACACGTGGAAAAAACGTACAAAACAAGAGATTGGAGACATCAAGATTTTGGACGAATTTTTTAAGAATTTTCAAATTTTCAGATAGGAGGTTCCAGATAAGGTCAAAAACGACATACTCAGATCTTCACCAAACTTTGCAGGGATACATTGGATGTCAAGACACGTGGAAAAAACGTACAAAACAAGAGATTGGGGTCATCAAGATTTTGGACGGATTTTTTAGGAATTTTCAAATTTTCAGATGGGAGGTTCCAGATAAGGTCAAAAACTACATACTCAGATCTTCACCAAACATTGCAGGGATACATTGGATGTCAAGACACGTGGAAAAAACGTACAAAACAAGAGATTGGAGACATCAAAATTTTGGACGAATTTTTTAAGAATTTTCAAATTTTCAGATAGGAGGTTCCAGATGAGGTCAAAAACTACATACTCAGATCTTCACCAAACTTTGCAGGAATACTTTGCATGTCAAGACACGTGGAAAAAACGTACAAAACAAGAGATCGGAGACATCAAGATTTTCGACGAATTTTTTAAGAATTTTCAAATTTTCAGATGGGAGGTTCCAGATAAGGTCAAAAACGACATACTCAGATCTTCACCAAACTTTGCATGGATACATTGGATGTCAAGACACGTGGAAAAAACATACAAAACATAGGATTGGTGACATCAAGATTTTGGACGAATTTTTTAAGAATTTTCAAATTTTCAGATAGGAGGTTCCATATAAGGTCAAAAACTACATACTCAGATCTTCACCAAACTTTGCAGGGATACATTGGATGTCAAGACACGTGGAAAAAACGTACAAAACAAGAGATTGGAGACATCAAGATTATGGACGAATTTTTTAAGAATTTTCAAATTTTCAGATAGGAGGTTCCAGATAAGGTCAAAAACTACATACTCAGATCTTCACCAAACGTTGCAGGGATACTTTGCATGTCAAGACACGTGGAAAAAACGTACAAAACAAAAGATTGGAGACATCAAGATTTTCGACGATTTTTTTAAGAATTTTCAAATTTTCAGATGGAGGTTCCAGATAAGGTCAAAAACGACATACTCAGATCTTCACCAAACTTTGCAGGGATACATTGGATGTCAAGACACGTGGGAAAAACGTACAAAACAAGAGATTGGATACATCAAGATTTTGGACGAATTTTTTAAGAATTTTCAAATTTTCAGATAGGAGGTTCCAGATAAGGTCAAAAACTACATACTCAGATCTTCACCAAACGTTGCAGGGATACTTTGCATGTCAAGACACGTGGAAAAAACGTACAAAACAAAAGATTGGAGACATCAAGATTTTCGACGAATTTTTTAAGAATTTTCAAATTTTCAGATGGGAGGTTCCAGATAAGGTCAAAAACGACATACTCAGATCTTCACCAAACTTTGCATGGATACATTGGATGTCAAGACACGTGGAAAAAACGTACAAAACAAGAGATTGGAGACATCAAGATTTTGGACGAATTTTTTAAGAATTCTCAAATTTTCAGAAAGGAGGTTCCATATAAGGTCAAAAACTACATACTCAGATCTTCACCAAACTTTGCAGGGATACTTTGGATGTCAAGACACGTGGAAAAAGCGTACAAAACAAGAGATTGGGGTCATCAAGATTTTGGACGAATTTTTTAAGAATTTTCAAATTTTCAGATGGGAGGTTCAATATAAGGTCAAAAACTACATACTCAGATCTTCACCAAACTTTGCATGGATACATTGGATGTCAAGACACGTGGAAAAAACATACAAAACATAGGATTCGGAACATCAAGATTTTGGTCGAATTTTTTAAGAATTTTCAAATTTTCAGATAGGAGGTTCCATATAAGGTCAAAAACTACATACTCAGATCTTCACCAAACATTGCAGGAATACATTGGATGTCAAGACACGTGGAAAAAACGTACAAAACAAGAGATTGGGGTCATCAAGATTTTGCAGGGATTTTTTAGGAATTTTCAAATTTTCAGATGGGAGGTTCCAGATAAGGTCAAAAACTACATACTCAGATCTTCACCAAACTTTGCAGGGATACATTGGATGTCAAGACACGTGGAAAAAACGTACAAAACAAGAGATTGGAGACATCAAGATTTTGGACGAATTTTTTAAGAATTTTCAAATTTTCAGATAGGAGGTTCCATATAAGGTCAAAAACTACATACTCAGATCTTCACCAAACTTTGCATGGATACATTATGTGTCAAGACACGTGGAAAAAACGTACAAAACAAAAGATTGGAGACATCAAGATTTTGGTCGAATTTTTTAAGAATTTTCAAATTTTCAGATGGGAGGTTCCAGATAAGGTCAAAAACTACATACTCAGATCTTCACCAAACTTTGCAGGGATACATTGGATGTCAAGACACGTGGAAAAAACGTACAAAACAAGAGATTGGAGACATCAAGATTTTGGACGAATTTTTTAAGAATTTTTAAATTTTCAGATAGGAGGTTCCATATAAGGTCAAAAACTACATACTCAGATCTTCACCAAACTTTGCATGGATACATTATGTGTCAAGACACGTGGAAAAAACGTACAAAACAAGAGATTGGAGACATCAAGATATTGGTCGAATTTTTTAAGAATTTTCAAATTTTCAGATGGGAGGTTCCAGATAAGGTCAAAAACTACATACTCAGATCTTCACCAAACTTTGCAGGGATACATTGGATGTCAAGACACGTGGAAAAAACGTACAAAACAAGAGATAGGAGACATCAAGATTTTGGACGAATTTTTTAACAATTTTCAAATTTTCAGAAAGGATGTTCCAGATAAGGTCAAAAACAACATACTCAGATCTTCACCAAACTTTGCAGGGATACATTGGATATCAAGACACGTGGAAAAAACGTACAAAACAAGAGATTGGAGACATCAAGATTTTGGACGAATTTTTTAAGAATTTTCAAATTTTCAGATAGGAGGTTCCAGATAAGATCAAAAACTACATACTCAGATCTTCACCAAACTTTGCAGGGATACATTGGATGTCAAGACACGTGGAAAAAAAGTACAAAACAAGAGATTGGGGTCATCAAGATTTTGGACGGATTTTTTAGGAATTTTCAAATTTTCAGATGGGAGGTTCCATATAAGGTCAAAAACTACATACTCAGATCTTCACCAAACTTTGCAGGGATACATTGGATGTCAAGACACGTGGAAAAAACGTACAAAACAAGAGATTGGAGACATCAAGATTTTCGACGAATTTTTTAAGAATTTTCAAATTTTCAGAAAGGATGTTCCAGATAAGGTCAAAAACGACATACTCAGATCTTCACCAAACTTTGCAGGGATACATTGGAGGTCGAGACACGTGGAAAAAACGTACAAAACAAGAGATTGGAGACATCAAGATTTTGGACGAATTTTCGAAGAATTTTCAAATTTTCTGATAGGAAGTCCCAGATAAGGTCAAAAACTACATACTCAGATCTCCACCAAACATTGCAGGGATACATTGGATGTCAAGACACGTGGAAAAAACGTACAAAACAAGAGATTGGAGACATCAAGATTTTCGACGAATTTTTGAAGAATTTTCAAATTTTCAGATAGGAGGTTCCAGATAAGGTCAAAAACTACATACTCAGATCTTCACCAAACGTTGCAGGGATACTTTGCATGTCAAGACACGTGGAAAAAACGTACAAAACAAGAGATTGGAGACATCAAGATTTTCGACGAATTTTTTAAGAATTTTCAAATTTTCAGATGGGAGGTTCCAGATAAGGTCAAAAACGACATACTCAGATCTTCACCAAACTTTGCATGGATACATTGGATGTCAAGACACGTGGAAAAAACGTACAAAACAAGAGATTGGGGTCATCAAGATTTTGCACGGATTTTTAAGGAATTTTCAAATTTTCAGATGGGAGGTTCCAGATAAGGTCAAAAACTACATACTCAGATCTTCACCAAACTTTGCAGGGATACATTGGATGTCAAGACACGTGGAAAAAACGTACAAAACAAGAGATTGGAGACATCAAGATTTTGGACGAATTTTTTAAGAATTTTCAAATTTTCAGATAGGAGGTTCCATATAAGGTCAAAAACTACATACTCAGATCTTCACCAAACTTTGCATGGATACATTATGTGTCAAGACACGTGGAAAAAACGTACAAAACAAAAGATTGGAGACATCAAGATTTTGGTCGAATTTTTTAAGAATTTTCAAATTTTCAGATGGGAGGTTCCAGATAAGGTCAAAAAGTACATACTCAGATCTTCACCAAACTTTGCAGGGATACATTGGATGTCAAGACACGTGGAAAAAACGTACAAAAAAGAGATTGGAGACATCAAGATTTTGGACGAATTTTTTAACAATTTTCAAATTTTCAGAAAGGATGTTCCAGATAAGGTCAAAAACGACATACTCAGATCTTCACCAAACTTTGCAGGGATACATTGGATATCAAGACACGTGGAAAAAACGTACAAAACAAGAGATTGGAGACATCAAGATTTTGGACGAATTTTTTAAGAATTTTCAAATTTTCAGATAGGAGGTTCCAGATAAGGTCAAAAACTACATACTCAGATCTTCACCAAACTTTGCAGGGATACATTGGATGTCAAGTCACGTGGAAAAAACGTACAAAACAAGAGATTGGGGTCATCAAGATTTTGGACGGATTTTTTAGGAATTTTCAAATTTTCAGATGGGAGGTTCCAGATAAGGTCAAAAACTACATACTCAGATCTTCACCAAACATTGCAGGGATACATTGGATGTCAAGACACGTGGAAAAAACGTACAAAACAAGAGATTGGAGACATCAATATTTTGGACGAATTTTTAAAGAATTTTCAAATTTTCAGATAGGAGGTTCCAGATGAGGTCAAAAACTACATAGTCAGATCTTCACCAAACTTTGCAGGAATACTTTGCATGTCAAGACACGTGGAAAAAACGTACAAAACAAGAGATCGGAGACATCAAGATTTTCGACGAATTTTTTAAGAATTTTCAAATTTTCAGAAAGGATGTTCCAGATAAGGTCAAAAACGACATACTCAGATCTTCACCAAACTTTGCAGGGATACATTGGAGGTCGAGACACGTGGAAAAAACGTACAAAACAAGAGATTGGAGACATCAAGATTTTGGACGAATTTTTTAAGAATTCTCAAATTTTCAGAAAGGAGGTTCCATATAAGGTCAAAAACTACATACTCAGATCTTCACCAAACTTTGCAGGGATACATTGGATGTCAAGACACGTGGAAAAAACGTACAAAACAAGAGATTGGGGTCTTCAAGATTTTGGACGAATTTTTTAAGAATTTTCAAATTTTCAGAAAGGAGGTTCCATATAAGGTCAAAAACTACATACTCAGATCTTCACCAAACTTTGCAGGGATACATTGAATGTCAAGACACGTGGAAAAAACGTACAAAACAAGAGATTGTGGTCATCAAGATTTTGGACGGATTTTTTAGGAATTTTCAAATTTTCAGATGGGAGGTTCCAGATAAGGTCAAAAACTACATACTCAGATCTTCACCAAACTTTGCAGGGATACATTGGATGTCAAGACACGTGGAAAAAACGTACAAAACAAGAGATTGGAGACATCAAGATTTTGGACGAATTTTTTAAGAATTTTCAAATTTTCAGATAGGAGGTTCCATATAAGGTCAAAAACTACATACTCAGATCTTCACCAAACTTTGCATGGATACATTATGTGTCAAGACACGTGGAAAAAACGTACAAAACAAAAGATTGGAGACATCAAGATTTTGGTCGAATTTTTTAAGAATTTTCAAATTTTCAGATGGGAGGTTCCAGATAAGGTCAAAAAGTACATACTCAGATCTTCACCAAACTTTGCAGGGATACATTGGATGTCAAGACACGTGGAAAAAACGTACAAAAAAGAGATTGGAGACATCAAGATTTTGGACGAATTTTTTAACAATTTTCAAATTTTCAGAAAGGATGTTCCAGATAAGGTCAAAAACGACATACTCAGATCTTCACCAAACTTTGCAGGGATACATTGGATATCAAGACACGTGGAAAAAACGTACAAAACAAGAGATTGGAGACATCAAGATTTTGGACGAATTTTTTAAGAATTTTCAAATTTTCAGATAGGAGGTTCCAGATAAGGTCAAAAACTACATACTCAGATCTTCACCAAACTTTGCAGGGATACATTGGATGTCAAGACACGTGGAAAAAACGTACAAAACAAGAGATTGGGGTCATCAAGATTTTGGACGGATTTTTTAGGAATTTTCAAATTTTCAGATGGGAGGTTCCAGATAAGGTCAAAAACTACATACTCAGATCTTCACCAAACATTGCAGGGATACATTGGATGTCAAGACACGTGGAAAAAACGTACAAAACAAGAGATTGGAGACATCAATATTTTGGACGAATTTTTAAAGAATTTTCAAATTTTCAGATAGGAGGTTCCAGATGAGGTCAAAAACTACATAGTCAGATCTTCACCAAACTTTGCAGGAATACTTTGCATGTCAAGACACGTGGAAAAAACGTACAAAACAAGAGATCGGAGACATCAAGATTTTCGACGAATTTTTTAAGAATTTTCAAATTTTCAGAAAGGATGTTCCAGATAAGGTCAAAAACGACATACTCAGATCTTCACCAAACTTTGCAGGGATACATTGGAGGTCGAGACACGTGGAAAAAACGTACAAAACAAGAGATTGGAGACATCAAGATTTTGGACGAATTTTTTAAGAATTCTCAAATTTTCAGAAAGGAGGTTCCATATAAGGTCAAAAACTACATACTCAGATCTTCACCAAACTTTGCAGGGATACATTGGATGTCAAGACACGTGGAAAAAACGTACAAAACAAGAGATTGGGGTCTTCAAGATTTTGGACGAATTTTTTAAGAATTTTCAAATTTTCAGAAAGGAGGTTCCATATAAGGTCAAAAACTACATACTCAGATCTTCACCAAACTTTGCAGGGATACATTGAATGTCAAGACACGTGGAAAAAACGTACAAAACAAGAGATTGTGGTCATCAAGATTTTGGACGGATTTTTTAGGAATTTTCAAATTTTCAGATGGGAGGTTCCAGATAAGGTCAAAAACTACATACTCAGATCTTCACCAAACTTTGCAGGGATACATTGGATGTCAAGACACGTGGAAAAAACGTACAAAACAAGAGATTGGAGACATCAAGATTTTGGACGAATTTTTTAAGAATTTTCAAATTTTCAGATAGGAGGTTCCATATAAGGTCAAAAACTACATACTCAGATCTTCACCAAACTTTGCATGGATACATTATGTGTCAAGACACGTGGAAAAAACGTACAAAACAAGAGATTGGAGACATCAAGATTTTGGTCGAATTTTTTAAGAATTTTCAAATTTTCAGATGGGAGGTTCCAGATAAGGTCAAAAACTACATACTCAGATCTTCACCAAACTTTGCAGGGATACATTGGATGTCAAGATACGTGGAAAAAACGTACAAAACAAGAGATAGGAGACATCAAGATTTTGGACGAATTTTTTAACAATTTTCAAATTTTCAGAAAGGATGTTCCAGATAAGGTCAAAAACGACATACTCAGATCTTCACCAAACTTTGCAGGGATACATTGGATATCAAGACACGTGGAAAAAACGTACAAAACAAGAGATTGGAGACATCAAGATTTTGGACGAATTTTTTAAGAATTTTCAAATTTTCAGATAGGAGGTTCCAGATAAGGTCAAAAACTACATACTCAGATCTTCACCAAACTTTGCAGGGATACATTGGATGTCAAGACACGTGGAAAAAACGTACAAA
Organism: Lepisma saccharinum; assembly: GCF_977018435.1. NCBI lineage: Eukaryota > Metazoa > Arthropoda > Insecta > Zygentoma > Lepismatidae > Lepisma > Lepisma saccharinum. Next base: position 148,231 of record NW_028143104.1, on the reverse strand, counting down.
ACAAGAGATTGGAGACATCAAGATTTTGGACGAATTTTTTAAGAATTTTCAAATTTTCAGATAGGAGGTTCCAGATGAGGTCAAAAACTACATACTCAGATCTTCACCAAACTTTGCAGGAATACTTTGCATGTCAAGACACGTGGAAAAAACGTACAAAACAAGAGATCGGAGACATCAAGATTTTCGACGAATTTTTTAAGAATTTTCAAATTTTCAGATGGGAGGTTCCAGATAAGGTCAAAAACGACATACTCAGATCTTCACCAAACTTTGCAGGGATCCATTGGAGGTCGAGACACGTGGAAAAAACGTACAAAACAAGAGATTGGAGACATCAAGATTTTGGACGAATTTTTTAAGAATTTTCAAATTTTCAGATAGGAGGTTCCATATAAGGTCAAAAACGACATACTCAGATCTTCACCAAACTTTGCAGGGATACATTGGATGTCAAGACACGTGGAAAAAACGTACAAAACAAGAGATTGGAGACATCAAGATTTTGGACGATTTTTTTAAAAATTTTCAAATTTTCAGAAATGCGGTTCCAGATAAGGTCAAAAACTACATACTCAGATCTTCACCAAACTTTGCAGGGATACATTGGATGTCAAGACACGTGGAAAAAACGTACAAAACAAGAGATTCGGGTCAACAAGATTTTGGACGGATTTTTTAGGAATTTTCAAATTTTCAGATGGGAGGTTCCAGATAAGGTCAAAAACTACATACTCAGATCTTCACCAAACTCTGCAGGGATACATTGTATGTCAAGACACGTGGAAAAAACATACAAAACATAGGATTGGGGACATCAAGATTTTGTTAAATTCTTTTAAGAATTTTCAAATTTTCAGATAGGAGGTTCCATATAAGGTCAAAAACTACATACTCAGATCTTCACCAAACATTGCAGGGATACATTGGATGTCAAGACACGTGGAAAAAACGTACAAAACAAGAGATTGGGGTCATCAAGATTTTGCAGGGATTTTTTAGGAATTTTCAAATTTTCAGATGGGAGGTTCCAGATAAGGTCAAAAACTACATACTCAGATCTTCACCAAACTTTGCAGGGATACATTGGATGTCAAGACACGTGGAAAAAACGTACAAAACAAGAGATTGGAGACATCAAGATTTTGGACGAATTTTTTAAGAATTTTCAAATTTTCAGATAGGAGGTTCCATATAAGGTCAAAAACTACATACTCAGATCTTCACCAAACTTTGCATGGATACATTATGTGTCAAGACACGTGGAAAAAACGTACAAAACAAAAGATTGGAGACATCAAGATTTTGGTCGAATTTTTTAAGAATTTTCAAATTTTCAGATGGGAGGTTCCAGATAAGGTCAAAAACTACATACTCAGATCTTCACCAAACTTTGCAGGGATACATTGGATGTCAAGACACGTGGAAAAAACGTACAAAACAAGAGATTGGAGACATCAAGATTTTGGACGAATTTTTTAAGAATTTTTAAATTTTCAGATAGGAGGTTCCATATAAGGTCAAAAACTACATACTCAGATCTTCACCAAACTTTGCATGGATACATTATGTGTCAAGACACGTGGAAAAAACGTACAAAACAAGAGATTGGAGACATCAAGATATTGGTCGAATTTTTTAAGAATTTTCAAATTTTCAGATGGGAGGTTCCAGATAAGGTCAAAAACTACATACTCAGATCTTCACCAAACTTTGCAGGGATACATTGGATGTCAAGACACGTGGAAAAAACGTACAAAACAAGAGATAGGAGACATCAAGATTTTGGACGAATTTTTTAACAATTTTCAAATTTTCAGAAAGGATGTTCCAGATAAGGTCAAAAACAACATACTCAGATCTTCACCAAACTTTGCAGGGATACATTGGATATCAAGACACGTGGAAAAAACGTACAAAACAAGAGATTGGAGACATCAAGATTTTGGACGAATTTTTTAAGAATTTTCAAATTTTCAGATAGGAGGTTCCAGATAAGATCAAAAACTACATACTCAGATCTTCACCAAACTTTGCAGGGATACATTGGATGTCAAGACACGTGGAAAAAAAGTACAAAACAAGAGATTGGGGTCATCAAGATTTTGGACGGATTTTTTAGGAATTTTCAAATTTTCAGATGGGAGGTTCCATATAAGGTCAAAAACTACATACTCAGATCTTCACCAAACTTTGCAGGGATACATTGGATGTCAAGACACGTGGAAAAAACGTACAAAACAAGAGATTGGAGACATCAAGATTTTCGACGAATTTTTTAAGAATTTTCAAATTTTCAGAAAGGATGTTCCAGATAAGGTCAAAAACGACATACTCAGATCTTCACCAAACTTTGCAGGGATACATTGGAGGTCGAGACACGTGGAAAAAACGTACAAAACAAGAGATTGGAGACATCAAGATTTTGGACGAATTTTTGAAGAATTTTCAAATTTTCTGATAGGAGGTCCCAGATAAGGTCAAAAACTACATACTCAGATCTCCACCAAACATTGCAGGGATACATTGGATGTCAAGACACGTGGAAAAAACGTACAAAACAAGAGATTGGAGACATCAAGATTTTCGACGAATTTTTGAAGAATTTTCAAATTTTCAGATAGGAGGTTCCAGATAAGGTCAAAAACTACATACTCAGATCTTCACCAAACGTTGCAGGGATACTTTGCATGTCAAGACACGTGGAAAAAACGTACAAAACAAGAGATTGGAGACATCAAGATTTTCGACGAATTTTTTAAGAATTTTCAAATTTTCAGATGGGAGGTTCCAGATAAGGTCAAAAACGACATACTCAGATCTTCACCAAACTTTGCATGGATACATTGGATGTCAAGACACGTGGAAAAAACGTACAAAACAAGAGATTGGGGTCATCAAGATTTTGCACGGATTTTTTAGGAATTTTCAAATTTTCAGATGGGAGGTTCCAGATAAGGTCAAAAACTACATACTCAGATCTTCACCAAACTTTGCAGGGATACATTGGATGTCAAGACACGTGGAAAAAACGTACAAAACAAGAGATTGGAGACATCAAGATTTTGGACGAATTTTTTAAGAATTTTCAAATTTTCAGATAGGAGGTTCCATATAAGGTCAAAAACTACATACTCAGATCTTCACCAAACTTTGCATGGATACATTATGTGTCAAGACACGTGGAAAAAACGTACAAAACAAAAGATTGGAGACATCAAGATTTTGGTCGAATTTTTTAAGAATTTTCAAATTTTCAGATGGGAGGTTCCAGATAAGGTCAAAAAGTACATACTCAGATCTTCACCAAACTTTGCAGGGATACATTGGATGTCAAGACACGTGGAAAAAACGTACAAAAAAGAGATTGGAGACATCAAGATTTTGGACGAATTTTTTAACAATTTTCAAATTTTCAGAAAGGATGTTCCAGATAAGGTCAAAAACGACATACTCAGATCTTCACCAAACTTTGCAGGGATACATTGGATATCAAGACACGTGGAAAAAACGTACAAAACAAGAGATTGGAGACATCAAGATTTTGGACGAATTTTTTAAGAATTTTCAAATTTTCAGATAGGAGGTTCCAGATAAGGTCAAAAACTACATACTCAGATCTTCACCAAACTTTGCAGGGATACATTGGATGTCAAGACACGTGGAAAAAACGTACAAAACAAGAGATTGGGGTCATCAAGATTTTGGACGGATTTTTTAGGAATTTTCAAATTTTCAGATGGGAGGTTCCAGATAAGGTCAAAAACTACATACTCAGATCTTCACCAAACATTGCAGGGATACATTGGATGTCAAGACACGTGGAAAAAACGTACAAAACAAGAGATTGGAGACATCAATATTTTGGACGAATTTTTAAAGAATTTTCAAATTTTCAGATAGGAGGTTCCAGATGAGGTCAAAAACTACATAGTCAGATCTTCACCAAACTTTGCAGGAATACTTTGCATGTCAAGACACGTGGAAAAAACGTACAAAACAAGAGATCGGAGACATCAAGATTTTCGACGAATTTTTTAAGAATTTTCAAATTTTCAGAAAGGATGTTCCAGATAAGGTCAAAAACGACATACTCAGATCTTCACCAAACTTTGCAGGGATACATTGGAGGTCGAGACACGTGGAAAAAACGTACAAAACAAGAGATTGGAGACATCAAGATTTTGGACGAATTTTTTAAGAATTCTCAAATTTTCAGAAAGGAGGTTCCATATAAGGTCAAAAACTACATACTCAGATCTTCACCAAACTTTGCAGGGATACATTGGATGTCAAGACACGTGGAAAAAACGTACAAAACAAGAGATTGGGGTCTTCAAGATTTTGGACGAATTTTTTAAGAATTTTCAAATTTTCAGAAAGGAGGTTCCATATAAGGTCAAAAACTACATACTCAGATCTTCACCAAACTTTGCAGGGATACATTGAATGTCAAGACACGTGGAAAAAACGTACAAAACAAGAGATTGTGGTCATCAAGATTTTGGACGGATTTTTTAGGAATTTTCAAATTTTCAGATGGGAGGTTCCAGATAAGGTCAAAAACTACATACTCAGATCTCCACCAAACATTGCAGGGATACATTGGATGTCAAGACACGTGGAAAAAACGTACAAAACAAGAGATTGGAGACATCAAGATTTTCGACGAATTTTTGAAGAATTTTCAAATTTTCAGATAGGAGGTTCCAGATAAGGTCAAAAACTACATACTCAGATCTTCACCAAACGTTGCAGGGATACTTTGCATGTCAAGACACGTGGAAAAAACGTACAAAACAAGAGATTGGAGACATCAAGATTTTCGACGAATTTTTTAAGAATTTTCAAATTTTCAGATGGGAGGTTCCAGATAAGGTCAAAAACGACATACTCAGATCTTCACCAAACTTTGCATGGATACATTGGATGTCAAGACACGTGGAAAAAACGTACAAAACAAGAGATTGGGGTCATCAAGATTTTGCACGGATTTTTTAGGAATTTTCAAATTTTCAGATGGGAGGTTCCAGATAAGGTCAAAAACTACATACTCAGATCTTCACCAAACTTTGCAGGGATACATTGGATGTCAAGACACGTGGAAAAAACGTACAAAACAAGAGATTGGAGACATCAAGATTTTGGACGAATTTTTTAAGAATTTTCAAATTTTCAGATAGGAGGTTCCATATAAGGTCAAAAACTACATACTCAGATCTTCACCAAACTTTGCATGGATACATTATGTGTCAAGACACGTGGAAAAAACGTACAAAACAAAAGATTGGAGACATCAAGATTTTGGTCGAATTTTTTAAGAATTTTCAAATTTTCAGATGGGAGGTTCCAGATAAGGTCAAAAAGTACATACTCAGATCTTCACCAAACTTTGCAGGGATACATTGGATGTCAAGACACGTGGAAAAAACGTACAAAAAAGAGATTGGAGACATCAAGATTTTGGACGAATTTTTTAACAATTTTCAAATTTTCAGAAAGGATGTTCCAGATAAGGTCAAAAACGACATACTCAGATCTTCACCAAACTTTGCAGGGATACATTGGATATCAAGACACGTGGAAAAAACGTACAAAACAAGAGATTGGAGACATCAAGATTTTGGACGAATTTTTTAAGAATTTTCAAATTTTCAGATAGGAGGTTCCAGATAAGGTCAAAAACTACATACTCAGATCTTCACCAAACTTTGCAGGGATACATTGGATGTCAAGACACGTGGAAAAAACGTACAAAACAAGAGATTGGGGTCATCAAGATTTTGGACGGATTTTTTAGGAATTTTCAAATTTTCAGATGGGAGGTTCCAGATAAGGTCAAAAACTACATACTCAGATCTTCACCAAACATTGCAGGGATACATTGGATGTCAAGACACGTGGAAAAAACGTACAAAACAAGAGATTGGAGACATCAATATTTTGGACGAATTTTTAAAGAATTTTCAAATTTTCAGATAGGAGGTTCCAGATGAGGTCAAAAACTACATAGTCAGATCTTCACCAAACTTTGCAGGAATACTTTGCATGTCAAGACACGTGGAAAAAACGTACAAAACAAGAGATCGGAGACATCAAGATTTTCGACGAATTTTTTAAGAATTTTCAAATTTTCAGAAAGGATGTTCCAGATAAGGTCAAAAACGACATACTCAGATCTTCACCAAACTTTGCAGGGATACATTGGAGGTCGAGACACGTGGAAAAAACGTACAAAACAAGAGATTGGAGACATCAAGATTTTGGACGAATTTTTTAAGAATTCTCAAATTTTCAGAAAGGAGGTTCCATATAAGGTCAAAAACTACATACTCAGATCTTCACCAAACTTTGCAGGGATACATTGGATGTCAAGACACGTGGAAAAAACGTACAAAACAAGAGATTGGGGTCTTCAAGATTTTGGACGAATTTTTTAAGAATTTTCAAATTTTCAGAAAGGAGGTTCCATATAAGGTCAAAAACTACATACTCAGATCTTCACCAAACTTTGCAGGGATACATTGAATGTCAAGACACGTGGAAAAAACGTACAAAACAAGAGATTGTGGTCATCAAGATTTTGGACGGATTTTTTAGGAATTTTCAAATTTTCAGATGGGAGGTTCCAGATAAGGTCAAAAACTACATACTCAGATCTTCACCAAACTTTGCAGGGATACATTGGATGTCAAGACACGTGGAAAAAACGTACAAAACAAGAGATTGGAGACATCAAGATTTTGGACGAATTTTTTAAGAATTTTCAAATTTTCAGATAGGAGGTTCCATATAAGGTCAAAAACTACATACTCAGATCTTCACCAAACTTTGCATGGATACATTATGTGTCAAGACACGTGGAAAAAACGTACAAAACAAGAGATTGGAGACATCAAGATTTTGGTCGAATTTTTTAAGAATTTTCAAATTTTCAGATGGGAGGTTCCAGATAAGGTCAAAAACTACATACTCAGATCTTCACCAAACTTTGCAGGGATACATTGGATGTCAAGATACGTGGAAAAAACGTACAAAACAAGAGATAGGAGACATCAAGATTTTGGACGAATTTTTTAACAATTTTCAAATTTTCAGAAAGGATGTTCCAGATAAGGTCAAAAACGACATACTCAGATCTTCACCAAACTTTGCAGGGATACATTGGATATCAAGACACGTGGAAAAAACGTACAAAACAAGAGATTGGAGACATCAAGATTTTGGACGAATTTTTTAAGAATTTTCAAATTTTCAGATAGGAGGTTCCAGATAAGGTCAAAAACTACATACTCAGATCTTCACCAAACTTTGCAGGGATACATTGGATGTCAAGACACGTGGAAAAAACGTACAAAACAAGAGATTGGAGACATCAAGATTTTGGACGAATTTTTTAAGAATTTTCAAATTTTCAGATAGGAGGTTCCAGATGAGGTCAAAAACTACATACTCAGATCTTCACCAAACTTTGCAGGAATACTTTGCATGTCAAGACACGTGGAAAAAACGTACAAAACAAGAGATCGGAGACATCAAGATTTTCGACGAATTTTTTAAGAATTTTCAAATTTTCAGATGGGAGGTTCCAGATAAGGTCAAAAACGACATACTCAGATCTTCACCAAACTTTGCAGGGATCCATTGGAGGTCGAGACACGTGGAAAAAACGTACAAAACAAGAGATTGGAGACATCAAGATTTTGGACGAATTTTTTAAGAATTTTCAAATTTTCAGATAGGAGGTTCCATATAAGGTCAAAAACTACATACTCAGATCTTCACCAAACTTTGCAGGGATACATTGGATGTCAAGACACGTGGAAAAAACGTACAAAACAAGAGATTGGAGACATCAAGATTTTGGACGATTTTTTTAAAAATTTTCAAATTTTCAGAAATGCGGTTCCAGATAAGGTCAAAAACTACATACTCAGATCTTCACCAAACTTTGCAGGGATACATTGGATGTCAAGACACGTGGAAAAAACGTACAAAACAAGAGATTCGGGTCAACAAGATTTTGGACGGATTTTTTAGGAATTTTCAAATTTTCAGATGGGAGGTTCCAGATAAGGTCAAAAACTACATACTCAGATCTTCACCAAACTCTGCAGGGATACATTGTATGTCAAGACACGTGGAAAAAACATACAAAACATAGGATTGGGGACATCAAGATTTTGTTAAATTCTTTTAAGAATTTTCAAATTTTCAGATAGGAGGTTCCATATAAGGTCAAAAACTACATACTCAGATCTTCACCAAACATTGCAGGGATACATTGGATGTCAAGACACGTGGAAAGAACGTACAAAACAAGAGATTGGAGACATCAAGATTTTGGACAAATTTTTTAAGAATTTTCAAATTTTCAGATAGGAGGCTCCATATAAGGTCAAAAACTACATACTCAGATCTTCACCAAACATTGCAGGGATACATTGGATGTCAAGACACGTGGAAAAAACGTACAAAACAAGAGATTGGAGACATCAAGATTTTGGACGAATTTTTTAAGAATTTTCAAATTTTCAGATAGGAGGTTCCAGATAAGGTCAAAAACTACATACTCAGATCTTCACCAAACGTTGCAGGGATACTTTGCATGTCAAGACACGTGGAAAAAACGTACAAAACAAGAGATTGGAGACATCAAGATTTTCGACGAATTTTTTAAGAATTTTCAAATTTTCAGATGGGAGGTTCCAGATAAGGTCAAAAACGACATACTCAGATCTTCACCAAACTTTGCATGGATACATTGGATGTCAAGACACGTGGAAAAAACATACAAAACATAGGATTGGGGACATCAAGATTTTGGTCAAATTTTTTAAGAATTTTCAAATTTTCAGATAGGAGGTTCCATATAAGGTCAAAAACTACATACTCAGATCTTCACCAAACTTTGCATGGATACATTATGTGTCAAGACACGTGGAAAAAACGTACAAAACAAGAGATTGGAGACATCAAGATTTTGGTCGAATTTTTTAAGAATTTTCAAATTTTCAGATGGGAGGTTCCAGATAAGGTCAAAAACTACATACTCAGATCTTCACCAAACTTTGCAGGAATACTTTGCATGTCAAGACACGTGGAAAAAACGTACAAAACAAGAGATCGGAGACATCAAGATTTTCGACGAATTTTTTAAGAATTTTCAAATTTTCAGATGGGAGGTTCCAGATAAGGTCAAAAACGACATACTCAGATCTTCACCAAACTTTGCATGGGTACATTGGATGTCAAGACACGTGGAAAAAACATACAAAACATAGGATTGGTGACATCAAGATTTTGGACGAATTTTTTAAGAATTTTCAAATTTTCAGATAGGAGGTTCCATATAAGGTCAAAAACTACATACTCAGATCTTCACCAAACTTTGCAGGGATACATTGGATGTCAAGACACGTGGAAAAAACGTACAAAACAAGAGATTGGAGACATCAAGATTATGGACGAATTTTTTGAGAATTTTCAAATTTTCAGAAAGGAGGTTCCATATAAGGTCAAAAACTACATACTCAGATCTTCACCAAACTTTGCAGGGATACATTGGATGTCAAGACACGTGGAAAAAACGTACAAAACAAGAGATTGGAGACATCAAGATTTTCGACGAATTTTTTAAGAATTTTCAAATTTTCAGAAAGGATGTTCCAGATAAGGTCAAAAACGACATACTCAGATCTTCACCAAACTTTGCATGGATACATTGGATGTCAAGACACGTGGAAAAAACATACAAAACATAGGATTGGTGACATCAAGATTTTGGACGAATTTTTTAAGAATTTTCAAATTTTCAGATAGGAGGTTCCATATAAGGTCAAAAACTACATACTCAGATCTTCACCAAACTTTGCAGGGATACATTGGATGTCAAGACACGTGGAAAAAACTTACAAAACAAGAGATTGGAGACATCAAGATTATGGACGAATTTTTTGAGAATTTTCAAATTTTCAGAAAGGAGGTTCCATATAAGGTCAAAAACTACATACTCAGATCTTCACCAAACTTTGCAGGGATACATTGGATGTCAAGACACGTGGAAAAAACGTACAAAACAAGAGATTGGAGACATCAAGATTTTCGACGAATTTTTTAAGAATTTTCAAATTTTCAGAAAGGATGTTCCAGATAAGGTCAAAAACGACATACTCAGATCTTCACCAAACTTTGCAGGGATACATTGGAGGTCGAGACACGTGGAAAAAACGTACAAAACAAGAGATTGGAGACATCAAGATTTTGGACGAATTTTTGAAGAATTTTCAAATTTTCTGATAGGAGGTCCCAGATAAGGTCAAAAACTACATACTCAGATCTCCACCAAACATTGCAGGGATACATTGGATGTCAAGACACGTGGAAAAAACGTACAAAACAAGAGATTGGAGACATCAAGATTTTCGACGAATTTTTGAAGAATTTTCAAATTTTCAGATAGGAGGTTCCAGATAAGGTCAAAAACTACATACTCAGATCTTCACCAAACGTTGCAGGGATACTTTGCATGTCAAGACACGTGGAAAAAACGTACAAAACAAGAGATTGGAGACATCAAGATTTTCGACGAATTTTTTAAGAATTTTCAAATTTTCAGATGGGAGGTTCCAGATAAGGTCAAAAACGACATACTCAGATCTTCACCAAACTTTGCATGGATACATTGGATGTCAAGACACGTGGAAAAAACGTACAAAACAAGAGATTGGGGTCATCAAGATTTTGCACGGATTTTTTAGGAATTTTCAAATTTTCAGATGGGAGGTTCCAGATAAGGTCAAAAACTACATACTCAGATCTTCACCAAACTTTGCAGGGATACATTGGATGTCAAGACACGTGGAAAAAACGTACAAAACAAGAGATTGGAGACATCAAGATTTTGGACGAATTTTTTAAGAATTTTCAAATTTTCAGATAGGAGGTTCCATATAAGGTCAAAAACTACATACTCAGATCTTCACCAAACTTTGCAGGAATACATTGAATGTCAAGACACGTGGAAAAAACGTACAAAACAAGAGATTGTGGTCATCAAGATTTTGGACGGATTTTTTAGGAATTTTCAAATTTTCAGATGGGAGGTTCCAGATAAGGTCAAAAACTACATACTCAGATCTTCACCAAACTTTGCAGGGATACATTGGATGTCAAGACACGTGGAAAAAACGTACAAAACAAGAGATTGGAGACATCAAGATTTTGGACGAATTTTTTAAGAATTTTCAAATTTTCAGATAGGAGGTTCCATATAAGGTCAAAAACTACATACTCAGATCTTCACCAAACTTTGCATGGATACATTATGTGTCAAGACACGTGGAAAAAACGTACAAAACAAGAGATTGGAGACATCAAGATTTTGGTCGAATTTTTTAAGAATTTTCAAATTTTCAGATGGGAGGTTCCAGATAAGGTCAAAAACTACATACTCAGATCTTCACCAAACTTTGCAGGGATACATTGGATGTCAAGACACGTGGAAAAAACGTACAAAACAAGAGATAGGAGACATCAAGATTTTGGACGAATTTTTTAACAATTTTCAAATTTTCAGAAAGGATGTTCCAGATAAGGTCCAAAACGACATACTCAGATCTTCACCAAACTTTGCAGGGATACATTGGATATCAAGACACGTGGAAAAAACGTACAAAACAAGAGATTGGAGACATCAAGATTTTGGACGAATTTTTTAAGAATTTTCAAATTTTCAGATAGGAGGTTCCAGATAAGGTCAAAAACTACATACTCAGATCTTCACCAAACTTTGCAGGGATACATTGGATGTCAAGACACGTGGAAAAAACGTACAAAACAAGAGATTGGAGACATCAAGATTTTGGACGAATTTTTTAAGAATTTTCAAATTTTCAGATAGGAGGTTCCAGATGAGGTCAAAAACTACATACTCAGATCTTCACCAAACTTTGCAGGAATACTTTGCATGTCAAGACACGTGGAAAAAACGTACAAAACAAGAGATCGGAGACATCAAGATTTTCGACGAATTTTTTAAGAATTTTCAAATTTTCAGATAGGAGGTTCCAGATAAGGTCAAAAACTACATACTCAGATCTTCACCAAACGTTGCAGGGATACTTTGCATGTCAAGACACGTGGAAAAAACGTACAAAACAAGAGATTGGAGACATCAAGATTTTCGACGAATTTTTTAAGAATTTTCAAATTTTCAGATGGGAGGTTCCAGATAAGGTCAAAAACTACATACTCAGATCTTCACCAAACTTTGCATGGATACATTGGATGTCAAGACACGTGGAAAAAACATACAAAACATAGGATTGGGGACATCAAGATTTTGGTCAAATTTTTTAAGAATTTTCAAATTTTCAGATAGGAGGTTCCATATAAGGTCAAAAACTACATACTCAGATCTTCACCAAACTTTGCATGGATACATTATGTGTCAAGACACGTGGAAAAAACGTACAAAACAAGAGATTGGAGACATCAAGATTTTGGTCGAATTTTTTAAGAATTTTCAAATTTTCAGATGGGAGGTTCCAGATAAGGTCAAAAACTACATACTCAGATCTTCACCAAACTTTGCAGGGATACATTGGATGTCAAGACACGTGGAAAAAACGTACAAAACAAGAGATAGGAGACATCAAGATTTTGGACGATTTTTTTAAGAATTTTCAAATTTTCAGATAGGAGGTTCCAGATAAGGTCAAAAACTACATACTCAGATCTTCACCAAACTTTGCAGGGATACATTGGATGTCAAGACACGTGGAAAAAACGTACAAAACAAGAGATTGGGGTCATCAAGATTTTGGAAGGATTTTTTAGGAATTTTCAAATTTTCAGATGGGAGGTTCCAGATAAGGTCAAAAACTACATACTCAGATCTTCACCAAACATTGCAGGGATACATTGGATGTCAAGACACGTGGAAAAAACGTACAAAACAAGAGATCGGAGACATCAAAATTTTGGACGAATTTTTTAAGAATTTTCAAATTTTCAGATAGGAGGTTCCAGATGAGGTCAAAAACTACATACTCAGATCTTCACCAAACTTTGCAGGAATACTTTGCATGTCAAGACACGTGGAAAAAACGTACAAAACAAGAGATCGGAGACATCAAGATTTTCGACGAATTTTTTAAGAATTTTCAAATTTTCAGATGGGAGGTTCCAGATAAGGTCAAAAACGACATACTCAGATCTTCACCAAACTTTGCATGGATACATTGGATGTCAAGACACGTGGAAAAAACATACAAAACATAGGATTGGTGACATCAAGATTTTGGACGAATTTTTTAAGAATTTTCAAATTTTCAGATAGGAGGTTCCATATAAGGTCAAAAACTACATACTCAGATCTTCACCAAACTTTGCAGGGATACATTGGATGTCAAGACACGTGGAAAAAACGTACAAAACAAGAGATTGGAGACATCAAGATTATGGACGAATTTTTTGAGAATTTTCAAATTTTCAGAAAGGAGGTTCCATATAAGGTCAAAAACTACATACTCAGATCTTCACCAAACTTTGCAGGGATACATTGGATGTCAAGACACGTGGAAAAAACGTACAAAACAAGAGATTGGAGACATCAAGATTTTCGACGAATTTTTTAAGAATTTTCAAATTTTCAGAAAGGATGTTCCAGATAAGGTCAAAAACGACATACTCAGATCTTCACCAAACTTTGCAGGGATACATTGGAGGTCGAGACACGTGGAAAAAACGTACAAAACAAGAGATTGGAGACATCAAGGTTTTGGACGAATTTTTGAAGAATTTTCAAATTTTCTGATAGGAGGTCCCAGATAAGGTCAAAAACTACATACTCAGATCTCCACCAAACATTGCAGGGATACATTGGATGTCAAGACACGTGGAAAAAACGTACAAAACAAGAGATTGGAGACATCAAGATTTTCGACGAATTTTTGAAGAATTTTCAAATTTTCAGATAGGAGGTTCCAGATAAGGTCAAAAACTACATACTCAGATCTTCACCAAACGTTGCAGGGATACTTTGCATGTCAAGACACGTGGAAAAAACGTACAAAACAAGAGATTGGAGACATCAAGATTTTCGAAGAATTTTTTAAGAATTTTCAAATTTTCAGATGGGAGGTTCCAGATAAGGTCAAAAACGACATACTCAGATCTTCACCAAACTTTGCATGGATACATTGGATGTCAAGACACGTGGAAAAGACGTACAAAACAAGAGATTGGGGTCATCAAGATTTTGCACGGATTTTTTAGGAATTTTCAAATTTTCAGATGGGAGGTTCCAGATAAGGTCAAAAACTACATACTCAGATCTTCACCAAACTTTGCAGGGATACATTGGATGTCAAGACACGTGGAAAAAACGTACAAAACAAGAGATTGGAGACATCAAGATTTTGGACGAATTTTTTAAGAATTTTCAAATTTTCAGATAGGAGGTTCCATATAAGGTCAAAAACTACATACTCAGATCTTCACCAAACTTTGCAGGAATACATTGAATGTCAAGACACGTGGAAAAAACGTACAAAACAAGAGATTGTGGTCATCAAGATTTTGGACGGATTTTTTAGGAATTTTCAAATTTTCAGATGGGAGGTTCCAGATAAGGTCAAAAACTACATACTCAGATCTTCACCAAACTTTGCAGGGATACATTGGATGTCAAGACACGTGGAAAAAACGTACAAAACAAGAGATTGGAGACATCAAGATTTTGGACGAATTTTTTAAGAATTTTCAAATTTTCAGATAGGAGGTTCCATATAAGGTCAAAAACTACATACTCAGATCTTCACCAAACTTTGCATGGATACATTATGTGTCAAGACACGTGGAAAAAACGTACAAAACAAGAGATTGGAGACATCAAGATTTTGGTCGAATTTTTTAAGAATTTTCAAATTTTCAGATGGGAGGTTCCAGATAAGGTCAAAAACTACATACTCAGATCTTCACCAAACTTTGCAGGGATACATTGGATGTCAAGACACGTGGAAAAAACGTACAAAACAAGAGATAGGAGACATCAAGATTTTGGACGAATTTTTTAACAATTTTCAAATTTTCAGAAAGGATGTTCCAGATAAGGTCAAAAACGACATACTCAGATCTTCACCAAACTTTGCAGGGATACATTGGATATCAAGACACGTGGAAAAAACGTACAAAACAAGAGATTGGAGACATCAAGATTTTGGACGAATTTTTTAAGAATTTTCAAATTTTCAGATAGGAGGTTCCAGATAAGGTCAAAAACTACATACTCAGATCTTCACCAAACTTTGCAGGGATACATTGGATGTCAAGACACGTGGAAAAAACGTACAAAACAAGAGATTGGAGACATCAAGATTTTGGACGAATTTTTTAAGAATTTTCAAATTTTCAGATAGGAGGTTCCAGATGAGGTCAAAAACTACATACTCAGATCTTCACCAAACTTTGCAGGAATACTTTGCATGTCAAGACACGTGGAAAAAACGTACAAAACAAGAGATCGGAGACATCAAGATTTTCGACGAATTTTTTAAGAATTTTCAAATTTTCAGATGGGAGGTTCCAGATAAGGTCAAAAACGACATACTCAGATCTTCACCAAACTTTGCAGGGATCCATTGGAGGTCGAGACACGTGGAAAAAACGTACAAAACAAGAGATTGGAGACATCAAGATTTTGGACGAATTTTTTAAGAATTTTCAAATTTTCAGATAGGAGGTTCCATATAAGGTCAAAAACTACATACTCAGATCTTCACCAAACTTTGCAGGGATACATTGGATGTCAAGACACGTGGAAAAAACGTACAAAACAAGAGATTGGAGACATCAAGATTTTGGACGATTTTTTTAAAAATTTTCAAATTTTCAGAAATGCGGTTCCAGATAAGGTCAAAAACTACATACTCAGATCTTCACCAAACTTTGCAGGGATACATTGGATGTCAAGACACGTGGAAAAAACGTACAAAACAAGAGATTCGGGTCAACAAGATTTTGGACGGATTTTTTAGGAATTTTCAAATTTTCAGATGGGAGGTTCCAGATAAGGTCAAAAACTACATACTCAGATCTTCACCAAACTCTGCAGGGATACATTGTATGTCAAGACACGTGGAAAAAACATACAAAACATAGGATTGGGGACATCAAGATTTTGTTAAATTTTTTTAAGAATTTTCAAATTTTCAGATAGGAGGTTCCATATAAGGTCAAAAACTACATACTCAGATCTTCACCAAACATTGCAGGGATACATTGGATGTCAAGACACGTGGAAAGAACGTACAAAACAAGAGATTGGAGACATCAAGATTTTGGACGAATTTTTTAAGAATTTTCAAATTTTCAGATAGGAGGTTCCAGATGAGGTCAAAAACTACATACTCAGATCTTCACCAAACTTTGCAGGAATACTTTGCATGTCAAGACACGTGGAAAAAACGTACAAAACAAGAGATCGGAGACATCAAGATTTTCGACGAATTTTTTAAGAATTTTCAAATTTTCAGATGGGAGGTTCCAGATAAGGTCAAAAACGACATACTCAGATCTTCACCAAACTTTGCATGGATACATTGGATGTCAAGACACGTGGAAAAAACATACAAAACATAGGATTGGTGACATCAAGATTTTGGACGAATTTTTTAAGAATTTTCAAATTTTCAGATAGGAGGTTCCATATAAGGTCAAAAACTACATACTCAGATCTTCACCAAACTTTGCAGGGATACATTGGAGGTCGAGACACGTGGAAAAAAAGTACAAAACAAGAGATTGGGGTCATCAAGATTTTGGACGGATTTTTTAGGAATTTTCAAATTTTCAGATGGGAGGTTCCAGATAAGGTCAAAAACTACATACTCAGATCTTCACCAAACATTGCAGGGATACATTGGATGTCAAGACACGTGGAAAAAACGTACAAAACAAGAGATTGGAGACATCAAGATTTTGGACGAATTTTTTAAGAATTTTCAAATTTTCAGATAGGAGGTTCCAGATGAGGTCAAAAACTACATACTCAGATCTTCACCAAACTTTGCAGGAATACTTTGCATGTCAAGACACGTGGAAAAAACGTACAAAACAAGAGATCGGAGACATCAAGATTTTCGACGAATTTTTTAAGAATTTTCAAATTTTCAGATGGGAGGTTCCAGATAAGGTCAAAAACGACATACTCAGATCTTCACCAAACTTTGCAGGGATCCATTGGAGGTCGAGACACGTGGAAAAAACGTACAAAACAAGAGATTGGAGACATCAAGATTTTGGACGAATTTTTTAAGAATTTTCAAATTTTCAGATAGGAGGTTCCATATAAGGTCAAAAACTACATACTCAGATCTTCACCAAACTTTGCAGGGATACATTGGATGTCAAGACACGTGGAAAAAACGTACAAAACAAGAGATTGGAGACATCAAGATTTTCGACGAATTTTTTAAGAATTTGCAAATTTTCAGAAAGGATGTTCCAGATAAGGTCAAAAACGACATACTCAGATCTTCACCAAACTTTGCAGGGATCCATTGGAGGTCGAGACACGTGGAAAAAACGTACAAAACAAGAGATTGGAGACATCAAGATTTTGGACGAATTTTTGAAGAATTTTCAAATTTTCAGATAGGAGGTTCCAGATAAGGTCTAAAACTACATACTCAGATCTCCACCAAACATTGCAGGAATACATTGGATGTCAAGACACGTGGAAAATCGTACAAAACAAGAGATTGGAGACATCAAGATTTTCGACGAATTTTTGAAGAATTTTCAAATTTTCAGATAGGAGGTTCCAGATAAGGTCAAAAACTACATACTCAGATCTTCACCAAACGTTGCAGGGATACTTTGCATGTCAAGACACGTGGAAAAAACGTACAAAACAAGAGATTGGAGACATCAAGATTTTGGACGAATTTTTTAAGAATTCTCAAATTTTCAGAAAGGAGGTTCCATATAAGGTCAAAAACTACATACTCAGATCTTCACCAAACTTTGCAGGGATACTTTGGATGTCAAGACACGTGGAAAAAACGTACAAAACAAGAGATTGGGGTCATCAAGATTTTGGACGAATTTTTTAAGAATTTTCAAATTTTCAGATGGGAGGTTCAATATAAGGTCAAAAACTACATACTCAGATCTTCACCAAACTTTGCATGGATACATTGGATGTCAAGACACGTGGAAAAAACATACAAAACATAGGATTCGGAACATCAAGATTTTGGTCGAATTTTTTAAGAATTTTCAAATTTTCAGATAGGAGGTTC
The DNA here is from genome assembly GCF_977018435.1 of Lepisma saccharinum. Taxonomy (NCBI): domain Eukaryota; kingdom Metazoa; phylum Arthropoda; class Insecta; order Zygentoma; family Lepismatidae; genus Lepisma; species Lepisma saccharinum. The sequence continues at coordinate 129,923 of NW_028143104.1, read as the reverse complement.
CATATAAGGTCAAAAACTACATACTCAGATCTTCACCAAACATTGCAGGAATACATTGGATGTCAAGACACGTGGAAAAAACGTACAAAACAAGAGATTGGGGTCATCAAGATTTTGCACGGATTTTTTAGGAATTTTCAAATTTTCAGATGGGAGGTTCCAGATAAGGTCAAAAACTACATACTCAGATCTTCACCAAACTTTGCAGGGATACATTGGATGTCAAGACACGTGGAAAAAACGTACAAAACAAGAGATTGGAGACATCAAGATTTTGGACGAATTTTTTAAGAATTTTCAAATTTTCAGATAGGAGGTTCCATATAAGGTCAAAAACTACATACTCAGATCTTCACCAAACTTTGCATGGATACATTATGTGTCAAGACACGTGGAAAAAACGTACAAAACAAAAGATTGGAGACATCAAGATTTTGGTCGAATTTTTTAAGAATTTTCAAATTTTCAGATGGGAGGTTCCAGATAAGGTCAAAAACTACATACTCAGATCTTCACCAAACTTTGCAGGGATACATTGGATGTCAAGACACGTGGAAAAAACGTACAAAACAAGAGATTGGAGACATCAAGATTTTGGACGAATTTTTTAAGAATTTTTAAATTTTCAGATAGGAGGTTCCATATAAGGTCAAAAACTACATACTCAGATCTTCACCAAACTTTGCATGGATACATTATGTGTCAAGACACGTGGAAAAAACGTACAAAACAAGAGATTGGAGACATCAAGATATTGGTCGAATTTTTTAAGAATTTTCAAATTTTCAGATGGGAGGTTCCAGATAAGGTCAAAAACTACATACTCAGATCTTCACCAAACTTTGCAGGGATACATTGGATGTCAAGACACGTGGAAAAAACGTACAAAACAAGAGATAGGAGACATCAAGATTTTGGACGAATTTTTTAACAATTTTCAAATTTTCAGAAAGGATGTTCCAGATAAGGTCAAAAACAACATACTCAGATCTTCACCAAACTTTGCAGGGATACATTGGATATCAAGACACGTGGAAAAAACGTACAAAACAAGAGATTGGAGACATCAAGATTTTGGACGAATTTTTTAAGAATTTTCAAATTTTCAGATAGGAGGTTCCAGATAAGATCAAAAACTACATACTCAGATCTTCACCAAACTTTGCAGGGATACATTGGATGTCAAGACACGTGGAAAAAAAGTACAAAACAAGAGATTGGGGTCATCAAGATTTTGGACGGATTTTTTAGGAATTTTCAAATTTTCAGATGGGAGGTTCCATATAAGGTCAAAAACTACATACTCAGATCTTCACCAAACTTTGCAGGGATACATTGGATGTCAAGACACGTGGAAAAAACGTACAAAACAAGAGATTGGAGACATCAAGATTTTCGACGAATTTTTTAAGAATTTTCAAATTTTCAGAAAGGATGTTCCAGATAAGGTCAAAAACGACATACTCAGATCTTCACCAAACTTTGCAGGGATACATTGGAGGTCGAGACACGTGGAAAAAACGTACAAAACAAGAGATTGGAGACATCAAGATTTTGGACGAATTTTTGAAGAATTTTCAAATTTTTTGATAGGAGGTCCCAGATAAGGTCAAAAACTACATACTCAGATCTCCACCAAACATTGCAGGGATACATTGGATGTCAAGACACGTGGAAAAAACGTACAAAACAAGAGATTGGAGACATCAAGATTTTCGACGAATTTTTAAAGAATTTTCAAATTTTCAGATAGGATGTTCCAGATAAGGTGAAAAACTACATACTCAGATCTTCACCAAACGTTGCAGGGATACTTTGCATGTCAAGACACGTGGAAAAAACGTACAAAACAAGAGATTGGAGACATCAAGATTTTCGACGAATTTTTTAAGAATTTTCAAATTTTCAGATGGGAGGTTCCAGATAAGGTCAAAAACGACATACTCAGATCTTCACCAAACTTTGCATGGATACATTGGATGTCAAGACACGTGGAAAAAACGTACAAAACAAGAGATTGGGGTCATCAAGATTTTGTACGGATTTTTTAGGAATTTTCAAATTTTCAGATGGGAGGTTCCAGATAAAGTCAAAAACTACATACTCAGATTTTCACCAAACTTTGCAGGGATACATTGGATGTCAAGACACGTGGAAAAAACGTACAAAACAAGAGATTGGAGACATCAAGATTTTGGACGAATTTTTTAAGAATTTTCAAATTTTCAGATAGGAGGTTCCATATAAGGTCAAAAACTACATACTCAGATCTTCACCAAACTTTGCATGGATACATTATGTGTCAAGACACGTGGAAAAAACGTACAAAACAAAAGATTGGAGACATCAAGATTTTGGTCGAATTTTTTAAGAATTTTCAAATTTTCAGATGGGAGGTTCCAGATAAGGTCAAAAACTACATACTCAGATCTTCACCAAACTTTGCAGGGATACATTGGATGTCAAGACACGTGGAAAAAACGTACAAAAAAGAGATTGGAGACATCAAGATTTTGGACGAATTTTTTAACAATTTTCAAATTTTCAGAAAGGATGTTCCAGATAAGGTCAAAAACGACATACTCAGATCTTCACCAAACTTTGCAGGGATACATTGGATATCAAGACACGTGGAAAAAACGTACAAGACAAGAGATTGGAGACATCAAGATTTTGGACGAATTTTTTAAGAATTTTCAAATTTTCAGATAGGAGGTTCCAGATAAGATCAAAAACTACATACTCAGATCTTCACCAAACTTTGCAGGGATACATTGGATGTCAAGACACGTGGAAAAAAAGTACAAAACAAGAGATTGGGGTCATCAAGATTTTGGACGGATTTTTTAGGAATTTTCAAATTTTCAGATGGGAGGTTCCATATAAGGTCAAAAACTACATACTCAGATCTTCACCAAACTTTGCAGGGATACATTGGATGTCAAGACACGTGGAAAAAACGTACAAAACAAGAGATTGGAGACATCAAGATTTTCGACGAATTTTTTAAGAATTTTCAAATTTTCAGAAAGGATGTTCCAGATAAGGTCAAAAACGACATACTCAGATCTTCACCAAACTTTGCAGGGATACATTGGAGGTCGAGACACGTGGAAAAAACGTACAAAACAAGAGATTGGAGACATCAAGATTTTGGACGAATTTTTGAAGAATTTTCAAATTTTCTGATAGGAGGTCCCAGATAAGGTCAAAAACTACATACTCAGATCTCCACCAAACATTGCAGGGATACATTGGATGTCAAGACACGTGGAAAAAACGTACAAAACAAGAGATTGGAGACATCAAGATTTTCGACGAATTTTTGAAGAATTTTCAAATTTTCAGATAGGAGGTTCCAGATAAGGTCAAAAACTACATACTCAGATCTTCACCAAACGTTGCAGGGATACTTTGCATGTCAAGACACGTGGAAAAAACGTACAAAACAAGAGATTGGAGACATCAAGATTTTGGACGAATTTTTTAAGAATTTTCAAATTTTCAGAAAGGATGTTCCAGATAAGGTCAAAAACGACATACTCAGATCTTCACCAAACTTTGCAGGGATACATTGGATGTCAAGACACGTGGAAAAAACGTACAAAACAAGAGATTGGAGACATCAAATTTTGGACGAATTTTTTAAGAATTTTCAAATTTTCAGAAAGGATGTTCCAGATAAGGTCAAAAACGACATACTCAGATCTTCACCAAACTTTGCAGGGATACATTGGAGGTCAAGACACGTGGAAAAAACGTACAAAACAAGAGATTGGAGACATCAAGATTTTCGACGAATTTTTGAAGAATTTTCAAATTTTCAGATAGGAGGTTCCAGATAAGGTCAAAAACTACATACTCAGATCTTCACCAAACGTTGCAGGGATACTTTGCATGTCAAGACACGTGGAAAAAACGTACAAAACAAGAGATTGGAGACATCAAGATTTTCGACGAATTTTTTAAGAATTTTCAAATTTTCAGATGGGAGGTTCCAGATAAGGTCAAAAACGACATACTCAGATCTTCACCAAACTTTGCATGGATACATTGGATGTCAAGACACGTGGAAAAAACGTACAAAACAAGAGATTGGAGACATCAAGATTTTGGACGAATTTTTTAAGAATTCTCAAATTTTCAGAAAGGAAGTTCCATATAAGGTCAAAAACTACAAACTCAGATCTTCACCAAACTTTGCAGGGATACATTGGATGTCAAGACACGTGGAAAAAACGTACAAAACAAGAGATTGGGGTCATCAAGATTTTGGAAGAATTTTTTAAGAATTTTCAAATTTTCAGAAAGGAGGTTCCATATAAGGTCAAAAACTACATACTCAGATCTTCACCAAACTTTGCAGGGATACATTGAATGTCAAGACACGTGGAAAAAACGTACAAAACAAGAGATTGGGGTCATCAAGATTTTGGACGGATTTTTTAGGAATTTTCAAATTTTCAGATGGGAGGTTCCAGATAAGGTCAAAAACTACATACTCAGATCTTCACCAAACTTTGCAGGGATACATTGGATGTCAAGACACGTGGAAAAAACGTACAAAACAAGAGATTGGAGACATCAAGATTTTGGACGAATTTTTTAAGAATTTTTAAATTTTCAGATAGGAGGTTCCATATAAGGTCAAAAACTACATACTCAGATCTTCACCAAACTTTGCATGGATACATTATGTGTCAAGACACGTGGAAAAAACGTACAAAACAAGAGATTGGAGACATCAAGATATTGGTCGAATTTTTTAAGAATTTTCAAATTTTCAGATGGGAGGTTCCAGATAAGGTCAAAAACTACATACTCAGATCTTCACCAAACTTTGCAGGGATACATTGGATGTCAAGACACGTGGAAAAAACGTACAAAACAAGAGATAGGAGACATCAAGATTTTGGACGAATTTTTTAACAATTTTCAAATTTTCAGAAAGGATGTTCCAGATAAGGTCAAAAACGACATACTCAGATCTTCACCAAACTTTGCAGGGATACATTGGATATCAAGACACGTGGAAAAAACGTACAAAACAAGAGATTGGAGACATCAAGATTTTGGACGAATTTTTTAAGAATTTTCAAATTTTCAGATAGGAGGTTCCAGATAAGATCAAAAACTACATACTCAGATCTTCAACAAACTTTGCAGGGATACATTGGATGTCAAGACACGTGGAAAAAACGTACAAAACAAGAGATTGGGGTCATCAAGATTTTGGACGGATTTTTTAGGAATTTTCAAATTTTCAGATGGGAGGTTCCATATAAGGTCAAAAACTACATACTCAGATCTTCACCAAACTTTGCAGGGATACATTGGATGTCAAGACACGTGGAAAAAACGTACAAAACAAGAGATTGGAGACATCAAGATTTTCGACGAATTTTTTAAGAATTTTCAAATTTTCAGAAAGGATGTTCCAGATAAGGTCAAAAACGACATACTCAGATCTTCACCAAACTTTGCAGGGATACATTGGATGTCAAGACACGTGGAAAAAACGTACAAAACAAGAGATTGGAGACATCAAGATTTTCGACGAATTTTTTAAGAATTTTCAAATTTTCAGAAAGGATGTTCCAGATAAGGTCAAAAACGACATACTCAGATCTTCACCAAACTTTGCAGGGATCCATTGGAGGTCGAGACACGTGGAAAAAACGTACAAAACAAGAGATTGGAGACATCAAGATTTTGGACGAATTTTTGAAGAATTTTCAAATTTTCAGATAGGAGGTTCCAGATAAGGTCTAAAACTACATACTCAGATCTCCACCAAACATTGCAGGAATACATTGGATGTCAAGACACGTGGAAAAAACGTACAAAACAAGAGATTGGAGACATCAAGATTTTCGACGAATTTTTGAAGAATTTTCAAATTTTCAGATAGGAGGTTCCAGATAAGGTCAAAAACTACATACTCAGATCTTCACCAAACGTTGCAGGGATACTTTGCATGTCAAGAGACGTGGAAAAAACGTACAAAACAAAAGATTGGAGACATCAAGATTTTCGACGAATTTTTTAAGAATTTTCAAATTTTCAGATGGGAGGTTCCAGATAAGGTCAAAAACGACATACTCAGATCTTCACCAAACTTTGCATGGATACATTGGATGTCAAGACACGTGGAAAAAACGTACAAAACAAGAGATTGGAGACATCAAGATTTTGGACGAATTTTTTAAGAATTCTCAAATTTTCAGAAAGGAGGTTCCATATAAGGTCAAAAACTACATACTCAGATCTTCACCAAACTTTGCAGGGATACTTTGGATGTCAAGACACGTGGAAAAAACGTACAAAACAAGAGATTGGGGTCATCAAGATTTTGGACGAATTTTTTAAGAATTTTCAAATTTTCAGATGGGAGGTTCAATATAAGGTCAAAAACTACATACTCAGATCTTCACCAAACTTTGCATGGATACATTGGATGTCAAGACACGTGGAAAAAACATACAAAACATAGGATTCGGAACAATAAGATTTTGGTCGAATTTTTTAAGAATTTTCAAATTTTCAGATAGGAGGTTCCATATAAGGTCAAAAACTACATACTCAGATCTTCACCAAACATTGCAGGAATACATTGGATGTCAAGACACGTGGAAAAAACGTACAAAACAAGAGATTGGGGTCATCAAGATTTTGCACGGATTTTTTAGGAATTTTCAAATTTTCAGATGGGAGGTTCCAGATAAGGTCAAAAACTACATACTCAGATCTTCACCAAACTTTGCAGGGATACATTGGATGTCAAGACACGTGGAAAAAACGTACAAAACAAGAGATTGGAGACATCAAGATTTTGGACGAATTTTTTAAGAATTTTCAAATTTTCAGATAGGAGGTTCCATATAAGGTCAAAAACTACATACTCAGATCTTCACCAAACTTTGCATGGATACATTATGTGTCAAGACACGTGGAAAAAACGTACAAAACAAAAGATTGGAGACATCAAGATTTTGGTCGAATTTTTTAAGAATTTTCAAATTTTCAGATGGGAGGTTCCAGATAAGGTCAAAAACTACATACTCAGATCTTCACCAAACTTTGCAGGGATACATTGGATGTCAAGACACGTGGAAAAAACGTACAAAAAAGAGATTGGAGACATCAAGATTTTGGACGAATTTTTTAACAATTTTCAAATTTTCAGAAAGGATGTTCCAGGTAAGGTCAAAAACGACATACTCAGATCTTCACCAAACTTTGCAGGGATACATTGGATATCAAGACACGTGGAAAAAACGTACAAAACAAGAGATTGGAGACATCAAGATTTTGGACGAATTTTTTAAGAATTTTCAAATTTTCAGATAGGAGGTTCCAGATAAGGTCAAAAACTACATACTCAGATCTTCACCAAACTTTGCAGGGATACATTGGATGTCAAGACACGTGGAAAAAACGTACAAAACAAGAGATTGGGGTCATCACGATTTTGGACGGATTTTTTAGGAATTTTCAAATTTTCAGATGGGAGGTTCCAGATAAGGTCAAAAACTACATACTCAGATCTTCACCAAACATTGCAGGGATACATTGGATGTCAAGACACGTGGAAAAAACGTACAAAACAAGAGATTGGAGACATCAAAATTTTGGACGAATTTTTTAAGAATTTTCAAATTTTCAGATAGGAGGTTCCAGATGAGGTCAAAAACTACATACTCAGATCTTCACCAAACTTTGCAGGAATACTTTGCATGTCAAGACACGTGGAAAAAACGTACAAAACAAGAGATCGGAGACATCAAGATTTTCAACGAATTTTTTAAGAATTTTCAAATTTTCAGATGGGAGGTTCCAGATAAGGTCAAAAACGACATACTCAGATCTTCACCAAACTTTGCATGGATACATTGGATGTCAAGACACGTGGAAAAAACATACAAAACATAGGATTGGTGACATCAAGATTTTGGACGAATTTTTTAAGAATTTTCAAATTTTCAGATAGGAGGTTCCATATAAGGTCAAAAACTACATACTCAGATCTTCACCAAACTTTGCAGGGATACATTGGATGTCAAGACACGTGGAAAAAACGTACAAAACAAGAGATTGGAGACATCAAGATTATGGACGAATTTTTTGAGAATTTTCAAATTTTCAGAAAGGAGGTTCCATATAAGGTCAAAAACTACATACTCAGATCTTCACCAAACTTTGCAGGGATACATTGGATGTCAAGACACGTGGAAAAAACGTACAAAACAAGAGATTGGAGACATCAAGATTTTCGACGAATTTTTTAAGAATTTTCAAATTTTCAGAAAGGATGTTCCAGATAAGGTCAAAAACGACATACTCAGATCTTCACCAAACTTTGCAGGGATACATTGGAGGTCGAGACACGTGGAAAAAACGTACAAAACAAGAGATTGGAGACATCAAGATTTTGGACGAATTTTTGAAGAATTTTCAAATTTTCTGATAGGAGGTCCCAGATAAGGTCAAAAACTACATACTCAGATCTCCACCAAACATTGCAGGGATACATTGGATGTCAAGACACGTGGAAAAAACGTACAAAACAAGAGATTGGAGACATCAAGATTTTCGACGAATTTTTGAAGAATTTTCAAATTTTCAGATAGGAGGTTCCAGATAAGGTCAAAAACTACATACTCAGATCTTCACCAAACGTTGCAGGGATACTTTGCATGTCAAGACACGTGGAAAAAACGTACAAAACAAGAGATTGGAGACATCAAGATTTTCGACGAATTTTTTAAGAATTTTCAAATTTTCAGATGGGAGGTTCCAGATAAGGTCAAAAACGACATACTCAGATCTTCACCAAACTTTGCATGGATACATTGGATGTCAAGACACGTTGAAAAAACGTACAAAACAAGAGATTGGGGTCATCAAGATTTTGCACGGATTTTTTAAGAATTTTCAAATTTTCAGATGGGAGGTTCCAGATAAGGTCAAAAACTACATACTCAGATCTTCACCAAACTTTGCAGGGATACATTGGATGTCAAGACACGTGGAAAAAACGTACAAAACAAGAGATTGGAGACATCAAGATTTTGGACGAATTTTTTAAGAATTTTTAAATTTTCAGACAGGAGGTTCCATATAAGGTCAAAAACTACATACTCAGATCTTCACCAAACTTTGCATGGATACATTGGATGTCAAGACACGTGGAAAAAACATACAAAACATAGGATTATGGACTTCAAGATTTTGGTAGAATTTTTTAAGAATTTTCAAATTTTCAGATAGGAGGTTCCATATAAGGTCAAAAACTACATACTCAGATCTTCACCAAACTTAGCAGGGATACATTGGATGTCAAGACACGTGGAAAAAACATTCAAGACGTAGGATTGGGGACATCAAGATTTTGGTCAAATTTTTTAAGAATTTTCAAATTTTCAGATAGGAGGTTCCATATAAGGTCAAAAACTACATACTCAGATCTTCACCAAACATTGCAGGGATACATTGGATGTCAAGACACGTGGAAAAAATGTACAAAACAAGAGATTGGAGACATCAAGATTTTCGACGGATTTTTTAAGAATTTTCAAATTTTCAGATGGGAGGTTCCAGATAAGGTCAAAAACGACATACTCAGATCTTCACCAAACTTTGCATGGATACATTGGATGTCAAGACACGTGGAAAAAACGTACAAAACAAGAGATTGGAGACATCAAGATTATGGACGAATTTTTTGAGAATTTTCAAATTTTCAGAAAGGAGGTTCCATATAAGGTCAAAAACTACATACTCAGATCTTCACCAAACTTTGCAGGGATACATTGGATGTCAAGACACGTGGAAAAAACGTACAAAACAAGAGATTGGAGACATCAAGATTTTCGACGAATTTTTTAAGAATTTTCAAATTTTCAGAAAGGATGTTCCAGATAAGGTCAAAAACGACATACTCAGATCTTCACCAAACTTTGCAGGGATACATTGGAGGTCGAGACACGTGGAAAAAACGTACAAAACAAGAGATTGGAGACATCAAGATTTTGGACGAATTTTTGAAGAATTTTCAAATTTTCTGATAGGAGGTCCCAGATAAGGTCAAAAACTACATACTCAGATCTCCACCAAACATTGCAGGGATACATTGGATGTCAAGACACGAGGAAAAAACGTACAAAACAAGAGATTGGAGACATCAAGATTTTCGACGAATTTTTGAAGAATTTTCAAATTTTCAGATAGGAGGTTCCAGATAAGGTCAAAAACTACATACTCAGATCTTCACCAAACGTTGCAGGGATACTTTGCATGTCAAGACACGTGGAAAAAACGTACAAAACAAGAGATTGGAGACATCAAGATTTTCGACGAATTTTTTAAGAATTTTCAAATTTTCAGATGGGAGGTTCCAGATAAGGTCAAAAACGACATACTCAGATCTTCACCAAACTTTGCATGGATACATTGGATGTCAAGACACGTTGAAAAAACGTACAAAACAAGAGATTGGGGTCATCAAGATTTTGCACGGATTTTTTAAGAATTTTCAAATTTTCAGATGGGAGGTTCCAGATAAGGTCAAAAACTACATACTCAGATCTTCACCAAACTTTGCAGGGATACATTGGATGTCAAGACACGTGGAAAAAACGTACAAAACAAGAGATTGGAGACATCAAGATTTTGGACGAATTTTTTAAGAATTTTTAAATTTTCAGACAGGAGGTTCCATATAAGGTCAAAAACTACATACTCAGATCTTCACCAAACTTTGCATGGATACATTGGATGTCAAGACACGTGGAAAAAACATACAAAACATAGGATTATGGACTTCAAGATTTTGGTAGAATTTTTTAAGAATTTTCAAATTTTCAGATAGGAGGTTCCATATAAGGTCAAAAACTACATACTCAGATCTTCACCAAACTTAGCAGGGATACATTGGATGTCAAGACACGTGGAAAAAACATTCAAGACGTAGGATTGGGGACATCAAGATTTTGGTCAAATTTTTTAAGAATTTTCAAATTTTCAGATAGGAGGTTCCATATAAGGTCAAAAACTACATACTCAGATCTTCACCAAACATTGCAGGGATACATTGGATGTCAAGACACGTGGAAAAAATGTACAAAACAAGAGATTGGAGACATCAAGATTTTCGACGGATTTTTTAAGAATTTTCAAATTTTCAGATGGGAGGTTCCAGATAAGGTCAAAAACGACATACTCAGATCTTCACCAAACTTTGCATGGATACATTGGATGTCAAGACACGTGGAAAAAACGTACAAAACAAGAGATTGGAGACATCAAGATTATGGACGAATTTTTTGAGAATTTTCAAATTTTCAGAAAGGAGGTTCCATATAAGGTCAAAAACTACATACTCAGATCTTCACCAAACTTTGCAGGGATACATTGGATGTCAAGACACGTGGAAAAAACGTACAAAACAAGAGATTGGAGACATCAAGATTTTCGACGAATTTTTTAAGAATTTTCAAATTTTCAGAAAGGATGTTCCAGATAAGGTCAAAAACGACATACTCAGATCTTCACCAAACTTTGCAGGGATACATTGGAGGTCGAGACACGTGGAAAAAACGTACAAAACAAGAGATTGGAGACATCAAGATTTTGGACGAATTTTTGAAGAATTTTCAAATTTTCTGATAGGAGGTCCCAGATAAGGTCAAAAACTACATACTCAGATCTCCACCAAACATTGCAGGGATACATTGGATGTCAAGACACGTGGAAAAAACGTACAAAACAAGAGATTGGAGACATCAAGATTTTCGACGAATTTTTGAAGAATTTTCAAATTTTCAGATAGGAGGTTCCAGATAAGGTCAAAAACTACATACTCAGATCTTCACCAAACGTTGCAGGGATACTTTGCATGTCAAGACACGTGGAAAAAACGTACAAAACAAGAGATTGGAGACATCAAGATTTTCGACGAATTTTTTAAGAATTTTCAAATTTTCAGATGGGAGGTTCCAGATAAGGTCAAAAACGACATACTCAGATCTTCACCAAACTTTGCATGGATACATTGGATGTCAAGACACGTGGAAAAAACGTACAAAACAAGAGATTGGGGTCATCAAGATTTTGCACGGATTTTTTAGGAATTTTCAAATTTTCAGATGGGAGGTTCCAGATAAGGTCAAAAACTACATACTCAGATCTTCACCTAACTTTGCAGGGATACATTGGATGTCAAGACACGTGGAAAAAACGTACAAAACAAGAGATTGGAGACATCAAGATTTTGGACGAATTTTTTAAGAATTTTCAAATTTTCAGATAGGAGGTTCCATATAAGGTCAAAAACTACATACTCAGATCTTCACCAAACTTTGCAGGAATACATTGAATGTCAAGACACGTGGAAAAAACGTACAATACAAGAGATTGTGGTCATCAAGATTTTGGACGGATTTTTTAGGAATTTTCAAATTTTCAGATGGGAGGTTCCAGATAAGGTCAAAAACTACATACTCAGATCTTCACCAAACTTTGCAGGGATACATTGGATGTCAAGACACGTGGAAAAAACGTACAAAACAAGAGATTGGAGACATCAAGATTTTGGACGAATTTTTTAAGAATTTTCAAATTTTCAGATAGGAGGTTCCATATAAGGTCAAAAACTACATACTCAGATCTTCACCAAACTTTGCATGGATACATTATGTGTCAAGACACGTGGAAAAAACGTACAAAACAAGAGATTGGAGACATCAAGATTTTGGTCGAATTTTTTAAGAATTTTCAAATTTTCAGATGGGAGGTTCCAGATAAGGTCAAAAACTACATACTCAGATCTTCACCAAACTTTGCAGGGATACATTGGATGTCAAGACACGTGGAAAAAACGTACAAAACAAGAGATAGGAGACATCAAGATTTTGGACGAATTTTTTAACAATTTTCAAATTTTCAGAAAGGATGTTCCAGATAAGGTCAAAAACGACATACTCAGATCTTCACCAAACTTTGCAGGGATACATTGGATATCAAGACACGTGGAAAAAACGTACAAAACAAGAGATTGGAGACATCAAGATTTTGGACGAATTTTTTAAGAATTTTCAAATTTTCAGATAGGAGGTTCCAGATAAGGTCAAAAACTACATACTCAGATCTTCACCAAACTTTGCAGGGATACATTGGATGTCAAGACACGTGGAAAAAACGTACAAAACAAGAGATTGGAGACATCAAGATTTTGGACGAATTTTTTAAGAATTTTCAAATTTTCAGATAGGAGGTTCCAGATGAGGTCAAAAACTACATACTCAGATCTTCACCAAACTTTGCAGGAATACTTTGCATGTCAAGACACGTGGAAAAAACGTACAAAACAAGAGATCGGAGACATCAAGATTTTCGACGAATTTTTTAAGAATTTTCAAATTTTCAGATGGGAGGTTACAGATAAGGTCAAAAACGACATACTCAGATCTTCACCAAACTTTGCAGGGATCCATTGGAGGTCGAGACACGTGGAAAAAACGTACAAAACAAGAGATTGGAGACATCAAGATTTTGGACGAATTTTTTAAGAATTTTCAAATTTTCAGATAGGAGGTTCCATATAAGGTCAAAAACTACATACTCAGATCTTCACCAAACTTTGCAGGGATACATTGGATGTCAAGACACGTGGAAAAAACGTACAAAACAAGAGATTGGAGACATCAAGATTTTGGACGATTTTTTTAAAAATTTTCAAATTTTCAGAAATGCGGTTCCAGATAAGGTCAAAAACTACATACTCAGATCTTCACCAAACTTTGCAGGGATACATTGGATGTCAAGACACGTGGAAAGAACGTACAAAACAAGAGATTGGATTCATCAAGATTTTGGACGAATTTTTTAAGAATTTTCAAATTTTCAGATAGGAGGTTCCAGATGAGGTCAAAAACTACATACTCAGATCTTCACCAAACTTTGCAGGAATACTTTGCATGTCAAGACACGTGGAAAAAACGTACAAAACAAGAGATCGGAGACATCAAGATTTTCGACGGATTTTTTAGGAATTTTCAAATTTTCAGATGGGAGGTTCCAGATAAGGTCAAAAACTACATACTCAGATCTTCACCAAACTCTGCAGGGATACATTGTATGTCAAGACACGTGGAAAAAACATACAAAACATAGGATTGGGGACATCAAGATTTTGTTAAATTCTTTTAAGAATTTTCAAATTTTCAGATAGGAGGTTCCATATAAGGTCAAAAACTACATACTCAGATCTTCACCAAACATTGCAGGGATACATTGGATGTCAAGACACGTGGAAAGAACGTACAAAACAAGAGATTGGAGTCATCAAGATTTTGGACGAATTTTTTAAGAATTTTCAAATTTTCAGATAGGAGGTTCCAGATGAGGTCAAAAACTACATACTCAGATCTTCACCAAACTTTGCAGGAATACTTTGCATGTCAAGACACGTGGAAAAAACGTACAAAACAAGAGATCGGAGACATCAAGATTTTCGACGAATTTTTTAAGAATTTTCAAATTTTCAGATGGGAGGTTCCAGATAAGGTCAAAAACGACATACTCAGATCTTCACCAAACTTTGCATGGATACATTGGATGTCAAGACACGTGGAAAAAACATACAAAACATAGGATTGGTGACATCAAGATTTTGGACGAATTTTTTAAGAATTTTCAAATTTTCAGATAGGAGGTTCCATATAAGGTCAAAAACTACATACTCAGATCTTCACCAAACTTTGCAGGGATACATTGGAGGTCGAGACACGTGGAAAAAAAGTACAAAACAAGAGATTGGGGTCATCAAGATTTTGGACGGATTTTTTAGGAATTTTCAAATTTTCAGATGGGAGGTTCCAGATAAGGTCAAAAACTACATACTCAGATCTTCACCAAACTTTGCATGGATACATTATGTGTCAAGACACGTGGAAAAAACGTACAAAACAAGAGATTGGAGACATCAAGATTTTGGTCGAATTTTTTAAGAATTTTCAAATTTTCAGATGGGAGGTTCCAGATAAGGTCAAAAACTACATACTCAGATCTTCACCAAACTTTGCAGGGATACATTGGATGTCAAGACACGTGGAAAAAACGTACAAAACAAGAGATAGGAGACATCAAGATTTTGGACGAATTTTTTAACAATTTTCAAATTTTCAGAAAGGATGTTCCAGATAAGGTCAAAAACGACATACTCAGATCTTCACCAAACTTTGCAGGGATACATTGGATATCAAGACACGTGGAAAAAACGTACAAAACAAGAGATTGGAGACATCAAGATTTTGGACGAATTTTTTAAGAATTTTCAAATTTTCAGATAGGTGGTTCCAGATAAGGTCAAAAACTACATACTCAGATCTTCACCAAACTTTGCAGGGATACATTGGATGTCAAGACACGTGGAAAAAACGTACAAAACAAGAGATTGGAGACATCAAGATTTTGGACGAATTTTTTAAGAATTTTCAAATTTTCAGATAGGAGGTTCCAGATGAGGTCAAAAACTACATACTCAGATCTTCACCAAACTTTGCAGGAATACTTTGCATGTCAAGACACGTGGAAAAAACGTACAAAACAAGAGATCGGAGACATCAAGATTTTCGACGAATTTTTTAAGAATTTTCAAATTTTCAGATGGGAGGTTCCAGATAAGGTCAAAAACGACATACTCAGATCTTCACCAAACTTTGCAGGGATCCATTGGAGGTCGAGACACGTGGAAAAAACGTACAAAACAAGAGATTGGAGACATCAAGATTTTGGACGAATTTTTTAAGAATTTTCAAATTTTCAGATAGGAGGTTCCATATAAGGTCAAAAACTACATACTCAGATCTTCACCAAACTTTGCAGGGATACATTGGATGTCAAGACACGTGGAAAAAACGTACAAAACAAGAGATTGGAGACATCAAGATTTTGGACGATTTTTTTAAAAATTTTCAAATTTTCAGAAATGCGGTTCCAGATAAGGTCAAAAACTACATACTCAGATCTTCACCAAACTTTGCAGGGATACATTGGATGTCAAGACACGTGGAAAGAACGTACAAAACAAGAGATTGGATTCATCAAGATTTTGGACGAATTTTTTAAGAATTTTCAAATTTTCAGATAGGAGGTTCCAGATGAGGTCAAAAACTACATACTCAGATCTTCACCAAACTTTGCAGGAATACTTTGCATGTCAAGACACGTGGAAAAAACGTACAAAACAAGAGATCGGAGACATCAAGATTTTCGACGGATTTTTTAGGAATTTTCAAATTTTCAGATGGGAGGTTCCAGATAAGGTCAAAAACTACATACTCAGATCTTCACCAAACTCTGCAGGGATACATTGTATGTCAAGACACGTGGAAAAAACATACAAAACATAGGATTGGGGACATCAAGATTTTGTTAAATTCTTTTAAGAATTTTCAAATTTTCAGATAGGAGGTTCCATATAAGGTCAAAAACTACATACTCAGATCTTCACCAAACATTGCAGGGATACATTGGATGTCAAGACACGTGGAAAGAACGTACAAAACAAGAGATTGGAGTCATCAAGATTTTGGACGAATTTTTTAAGAATTTTCAAATTTTCAGATAGGAGGTTCCAGATGAGGTCAAAAACTACATACTCAGATCTTCACCAAACTTTGCAGGAATACTTTGCATGTCAAGACACGTGGAAAAAACGTACAAAACAAGAGATCGGAGACATCAAGATTTTCGACGAATTTTTTAAGAATTTTCAAATTTTCAGATGGGAGGTTCCAGATAAGGTCAAAAACGACATACTCAGATCTTCACCAAACTTTGCATGGATACATTGGATGTCAAGACACGTGGAAAAAACATACAAAACATAGGATTGGTGACATCAAGATTTTGGACGAATTTTTTAAGAATTTTCAAATTTTCAGATAGGAGGTTCCATATAAGGTCAAAAACTACATACTCAGATCTTCACCAAACTTTGCAGGGATACATTGGAGGTCGAGACACGTGGAAAAAAAGTACAAAACAAGAGATTGGGGTCATCAGGATTTTGGACGGATTTTTTAGGAATTTTCAAATTTTCAGATGGGAGGTTCCAGATAAGGTAAAAAACTACATACTCAGATCTTCACCAAACATTGCAGGGATACATTGGATGTCAAGACACGTGGAAAAAACGTACAAAACAAGAGATTGGAGACATCAAGATTTTGGACGAATTTTTTAAGAATTTTCAAATTTTCAGATAGGAGGTTCCAGATGAGGTCAAAAACTACATACTCAGATCTTCACCAAACTTTGCAGGAATACTTTGCATGTCAAGACACGTGGAAAAAACGTACAAAACAAGAGATCGGAGACATCAAGATTTTCGACGAATTTTTTAAGAATTTTCAAATTTTCAGATGGGAGGTTCCAGATAAGGTCAAAAACGACATACTCAGATCTTCACCAAACTTTGCAGGGATCCATTGGAGGTCGAGACACGTGGAAAAAACGTACAAAACAAGAGATTGGAGACATCAAGATTTTGGACGAATTTTTTAAGAATTTTCAAATTTTCAGATAGGAGGTTCCATATAAGGTCAAAAACTACATACTCAGATCTTCACCAAACTTTGCAGGGATACATTGGATGTCAAGACACGTGGAAAAAACGTACAAAACAAGAGATTGGAGACATCAAGATTTTCGACGAATTTTTTAAGAATTTTCAAATTTTCAGAAAGGATGTTCCAGATAAGGTCAAAAACGACATACTCAGATCTTCACCAAACTTTGCAGGGATCCATTGGAGGTCGAGACACGTGGAAAAAACGTACAAAACAAGAGATTGGAGACATCAAGATTTTGGACGAATTTTTGAAGAATTTTCAAATTTTCAGATAGGAGGTTCCAGATAAGGTCTAAAACTACATACTCAGATCTCCACCAAACATTGCAGGAATACATTGGATGTCAAGACACGTGGAAAAAACGTACAAAACAAGAGATTGGAGACATCAAGATTTTCGACGAATTTTTGAAGAATTTTCAAATTTTCAGATAGGAGGTTCCAGATAAGGTCAAAAACTACATACTCAGATCTTCACCAAACGTTGCAGGGATACTTTGCATGTCAAGACACGTGGAAAAAACGTACAAAACAAAAGATTGGAGACATCAAGATTTTCGACGAATTTTTTAAGAATTTTCAAATTTTCAGATGGGAGGTTCCAGATAAGGTCAAAAACGACATACTCAGATCTTCACCAAAC
Organism: Lepisma saccharinum; assembly: GCF_977018435.1. NCBI lineage: Eukaryota > Metazoa > Arthropoda > Insecta > Zygentoma > Lepismatidae > Lepisma > Lepisma saccharinum. The sequence goes on along the minus strand of NW_028143104.1, from coordinate 111,645 downwards.
CTTGCATGGATACATTGGATGTCAAGACACGTGGAAAAAACGTACAAAACAAGAGATTGGAGACATCAAGATTTTGGACGAATTTTTTAAGAATTCTCAAATTTTCAGAAAGGAGGTTCCATATAAAGTCAAAAACTACATACTCAGATCTTCACCAAACTTTGCAGGGATACTTTGGATGTCAAGACACGTGGAAAAAACGTACAAAACAAGAGATTGGGGTCATCAAGATTTTGGACGAATTTTTTAAGAATTTTCAAATTTTCAGATGGGAGGTTCAATATAAGGTCAAAAACTACATACTCAGATCTTCACCAAACTTTGCATGGATACATTGGATGTCAAGACACGTGGAAAAAACATACAAAACATAGGATTCGGAACATCAAGATTTTGGTCGAATTTTTTAAGAATTTTCAAATTTTCAGATAGGAGGTTCCATATAAGGTCAAAAACTACATACTCAGATCTTCACCAAACATTGCAGGAATACATTGGATGTCAAGACACGTGGAAAAAACGTACAAAACAAGAGATTGGAGTCATCAAGATTTTGCACGGATTTTTTAGGAATTTTCAAATTTTCAGATGGGAGGTTCCAGATAAGGTCAAAAACTACATACTCAGATCTTCACCAAACTTTGCAGGGATACATTGGATGTCAAGACACGTGGAAAAAACGTACAAAACAAGAGATTGGAGACATCAAGATTTTGGACGAATTTTTTAAGAATTTTCAAATTTTCAGATAGGAGGTTCCATATAAGGTCAAAAACTACATACTCAGATCTTCACCAAACTTTGCATGGATACATTATGTGTCAAGACACGTGGAAAAAACGTACAAAACAAAAGATTGGAGACATCAAGATTTTGGTCGAATTTTTTAAGAATTTTCAAATTTTCAGATGGGAGGTTCCAGATAAGGTCAAAAACTACATACTCAGATCTTCACCAAACTTTGCAGGGATACATTGGATGTCAAGACACGTGGAAAAAACGTACAAAACAAGAGATTGGAGACATCAAGATTTTGGACGAATTTTTTAAGAATTTTTAAATTTTCAGATAGGAGGTTCCATATAAGGTCAAAAACTACATACTCAGATCTTCACCAAACTTTGCATGGATACATTATGTGTCAAGACACGTGGAAAAAACGTACAAAACAAGAGATTGGAGACATCAAGATATTGGTCGAATTTTTTAAGAAATTTCAAATTTTCAGATGGGAGGTTCCAGATAAGGTCAAAAACTACATACTCAGATCTTCACCAAACTTTGCAGGGATACATTGGATGTCAAGACACGTGGAAAAAACGTACAAAACAAGAGATAGGAGACATCAAGATTATGGACGAATTTTTTGAGAATTTTCAAATTTTCAGAAAGGAGGTTCCATATAAGGTCAAAAACTACATACTCAGATCTTCACCAAACTTTGCAGGGATACATTGGATGTCAAGACACGTGGAAAAAACGTACAAAACAAGAGATTGGAGACATCAAGATTTTCGACGAATTTTTTAAGAATTTTCAAATTTTCAGAAAGGATGTTCCAGATAAGGTCAAAAACGACATACTCAGATCTTCACCAAACTTTGCAGGGATACATTGGAGGTCGAGACACGTGGAAAAAACGTACAAAACAAGAGATTGGAGACATCAAGATTTTGGACGAATTTTTGAAGAATTTTCAAATTTTCTGATAGGAGGTCCCAGATAAGGTCAAAAACTACATACTCAGATCTCCACCAAACATTGCAGGGATACATTGGATGTCAAGACACGTGGAAAAAACGTACAAAACAAGAGATTGGAGACATCAAGATTTTCGACGAATTTTTGAAGAATTTTCAAATTTTCAGATAGGAGGTTCCAGATAAGGTCAAAAACTACATACTCAGATCTTCACCAAACGTTGCAGGGATACTTTGCATGTCAAGACACGTGGAAAAAACGAACAAAACAAGAGATTGGAGACATCAAGATTTTCGACGAATTTTTTAAGAATTTTCAAATTTTCAGATGGGAGGTTCCAGATAAGGTCAAAAACGACATACTCAGATCTTCACCAAACTTTGCATGGATACATTGGATGTCAAGACACGTGGAAAAAACGTACAAAACAAGAGATTGGGGTCATCAAGATTTTGCACGGATTTTTTAGGAATTTTCAAATTTTCAGATGGGAGGTTCCAGATAAGGTCAAAAACTACATACTCAGATCTTCACCAAACTTTGCAGGGATACATTGGATGTCAAGACACGTGGAAAAAACGTACAAAACAAGAGGTTGGAGACATCAAGATTTTGGACGAATTTTTTAAGAATTTTCAAATTTTCAGATAGGAGGTTCCATATAAGGTCAAAAACTACATACTCAGATCTTCACCAAACTTTGCATGGATACATTATGTGTCAAGACACGTGGAAAAAACGTACAAAACAAAAGATTGGAGACATCAAGATTTTGGTCGAATTTTTTAAGAATTTTCAAATTTTCAGATGGGAGGTTCCAGATAAGGTCAAAAACTACATACTCAGATCTTCACCAAACTTTGCAGGGATACATTGGATGTCAAGACACGTGGAAAAAACGTACAAAACAAGAGATTGGGGTCATCAAGATTTTGGACGGATTTTTTAGGAATTTTCAAATTTTCAGATGGGAGGTTCCAGATAAGGTCAAAAACTACATACTCAGATCTTCACCAAACATTGCAGGGATACATTGGATGTCAAGACACGTGGAAAAAACGTACAAAACAAGAGATTGGAGACATCAAAATTTTGGACGAATTTTTTAAGAATTTTCAAATTTTCAGATAGGAGGTTCCAGATGAGGTCAAAAACTACATACTCAGATCTTCACCAAACTTTGCAGGAATACTTTGCATGTCAAGACACGTGGAAAAAACGTACAAAACAAGAGATCGGAGACATCAAGATTTTCGACGAATTTTTTAAGAATTTTCAAATTTTCAGAAAGGAGGTTCCAGATAAGGTCAAAAACGACATACTCAGATCTTCACCAAACTTTGCATGGATACATTGGAGGTCGAGACACGTGGAAAAAACGTACAAAACAAGAGATTGGAGACATCAAGATTTTGGACGAATTTTTGAAGAATTTTCAAATTTTCAGATAGGAGGTCCCAGATAAGGTCAAAAACTACATACTCAGATCTCCACCAAACATTGCAGGGATACATTGGATGTCAAGACACGTGGAAAAAACGTACAAAACAAGAGATTGGAGACATCAAGATTTTCGACGAATTTTTTAAGAATTTTCAAATTTTCAGATGGGAGGTTCCAGATAAGGTCAAAAACGACATACTCAGATCTTCACCAAACTTTGCATGGATACATTGGATGTCAAGACACGTGGAAAAAACGTACAAAACAAGAGATTGGGGTCATCAAGATTTTGCACGGATTTTTTAGGAATTTTCAAATTTTCAGATGGGAGGTTCCAGATAAGGTCAAAAACTACATACTCAGATCTTCACCAAACTTTGCAGGGATACATTGGATGTCAAGACACGTGGAAAAAACGTACAAAACAAGAGATTGGAGACATCAAGATTTTGGACGAATTTTTTAAGAATTTTCAAATTTTCAGATAGGAGGTTCCATATAAGGTCAAAAACTACATACTCAGATCTTCACCAAACTTTGCATGGATACATTATGTGTCAAGACACGTGGAAAAAACGTACAAAACAAAAGATTGGAGACATCAAGATTTTGGTCGAATTTTTTAAGAATTTTCAAATTTTCAGAAGGGAGGTTCCAGATAAGGTCAAAAACTACATACTCAGATCTTCACCAAACTTTGCAGGGATACATTGGATGTCAAGACACGTGGAAAAAACGTACAAAAAAGAGATTGGAGACATCAAGATTTTGGACGAATTTTTTAACAATTTTCAAATTTTCAGAAAGGATGTTCCAGATAAGGTCAAAAACGACATACTCAGATCTTCACCAAACTTTGCAGGGATACATTGGATGTCAAGACACGTGGAAAAAACGTACAAAACAAGAGATTGGAGACATCAAAATTTTGGACGAATTTTTTAAGAATTTTCAAATTTTCAGATAGGAGGTTCCAGATGAGGTCAAAAACTACATACTCAGATCTTCACCAAACTTTGCAGGAATACTTTGCATGTCAAGACACGTGGAAAAAACGTACAAAACAAGAGATCGGAGACATCAAGATTTTCGACGAATTTTTTAAGAATTTTCAAATTGTCAGATGGGAGGTTCCAGATAAGGTCAAAAACGACATACTCAGATCTTCACCAAACTTTGCATGGATACATTGGATGTCAAGACACGTGGAAAAAACATACAAAACATAGGATTGGTGACATCAAGATTTTGGACGAATTTTTTAAGAATTTTCAAATTTTCAGATAGGAGGTTCCATATAAGGTCAAAAACTACATACTCAGATTTTCACCAAACTTTGCAGGGATACATTGGATGACGAGACACGTGGAAAAAACGTACAAAAAAGAGATTGGAGACATCAAGATTTTGGACGAATTTTTTAACAATTTTCAAATTTTCAGAAGGGATGTTCCAGATAAGGTCAAAAACGACATACTCAGATCTTCACCAAACTTTGCAGGGATACATTGGATGTCAAGACACGTGGAAAAAACGTACAAAACAAGAGATTGGAGACATCAAGATTTTGGACGAATTTTTTAAGAATTTTCAAATTTTCAGATAGGAGGTTCCAGATGAGGCCAAAAACTACTTACTCAGATCTTCACCAAACTTTGCAGGGATACATTGGATGTCAAGACACGTGGAAAAAACGTACAAAACAAGAGATTGGGGTCATCAAGATTTTGGACGGATTTTTTAGGAATTTTCAAATTTTCAGATGGGAGGTTCCAGATAAGGTCAAAAACTACATACTCAGATCTTCTCCAAACATTGCAGGGATACATTGGATGTCGAGACACGTGGAAAAAACGTACAAAACAAGAGATTGGAGACATCAAAATTTTGGACGAATTTTTTAAGAATTTTCAAATTTTCAGATAGGAGGTTCCAGATGAGGTCAAAAACTACATACTCAGATCTTCACCAAACTTTGCAGGAATACTTTGCATGTCAAGACACGTGGAAAAAACGTACAAAACAAGAGATCGGAGACATCAAGATTTTCGACGAATTTTTTAAGAATTTTCAAATTTTCAGAAAGGAGGTTCCAGATAAGGTCAAAAACGACATACTCAGATCTTCACCAAACTTTGCATGGATACATTGGAGGTCGAGACACGTGGAAAAAACGTACAAAACAAGAGATTGGAGACATCAAGATTTTGGACGAATTTTTGAAGAATTTTCAAATTTTCAGATAGGAGGTCCCAGATAAGGTCAAAAACTACATACTCAGATCTCCACCAAACATTGCAGGGATACATTGGATGTCAAGACACGTGGAAAAAACGTACAAAACAAGAGATTGGAGACATCAAGATTTTCGACGAATTTTTTAAGAATTTTCAAATTTTCAGATGGGAGGTTCCAGATAAGGTCAAAAACGACATACTCAGATCTTCACCAAACTTTGCATGGATACATTGGATGTCAAGACACGTGGAAAAAACGTACAAAACAAGAGATTGGGGTCATCAAGATTTTGCACGGATTTTTTAGGAATTTTCAAATTTTCAGATGGGAGGTTCCAGATAAGGTCAAAAACTACATACTCAGATCTTCACCAAACTTTGCAGGGATATATTGGATGTCAAGACACGTGGAAAAAACGTACAAAACAAGAGATTGGAGACATCAAGATTTTGGACGAATTTTTTAAGAATTTTCAAATTTTCAGATAGGAGGTTCCATATAAGGTCAAAAACTACATACTCAGATCTTCACCAAACTTTGCATGGATACATCATGTGTCAAGACACGTGGAAAAAACGTACAAAACAAAAGATTGGAGACATCAAGATTTTGGTCGAATTTTTTAAGAATTTTCAAATTTTCAGATGGGAGGTTCCAGATAAGGTCAAAAACTACATACTCAGATCTTCACCAAACTTTGCAGGGATACATTGGATGTCAAGACACGTGGAAAAAACGTACAAAAAAGAGATTGGAGACATCAAGATTTTGGACGGATTTTTTAACAATTTTCAAATTTTCAGAAAGGATGTTCCAGATAAGGTCAAAAACGACATACTCTGATCTTCACCAAACTTTGCAGGGATACATTGGATATCAAGACACGTGGAAAAAACGTACAAAACAAGAGATCGGAGACATCAAGATTTTCGACGAATTTTTTAAGAATTTTCAAATTTTCAGATAGGAGGTTCCAGATAAGGTCAAAAACGACATACTCAGATCTTCACCAAACTTTGCATGGATACATTGGATGTCAAGACACGTGGAAAAAACATACAAAACATAGGATTGGTGACATCAAGATTTTGGACGAATTTTTTAAGAATTTTCAAATTTTCAGATAGGAGGTTCCATATAAGGTCAAAAACTACATACTCAGATTTTCACCAAACTTTGCAGGGATACATTGGAGGTCGAGACACGTGGAAAAAAAGTACAAAACAAGAGATTGGGGTCATCAAGATTTTGGACGGATTTTTTAGGAATTTTCAAATTTTCAGATGGGAGGTTCCAGATAAGGTCAAAAACTACATACTCAGATCTTCACCAAACATTGCAGGGATACATTGGATGTCAAGACACGTGGAAAAAACGTACAAAACAAGAGATTGGAGACATCAAGATTTTGGACCAATTTTTTAAGAATTTTCAAATTTTCAGATAGGAGGTTCCAGATGAGGTCAAAAACTACATACTCAGATCTTCACCAAACTTTGCAGGAATACTTTGCATGTCAAGACACGTGGAAAAAACGTACAAAACAAGAGATCGGAGACATCAAGATTTTCGACGAATTTTTTAAGAATTTTCAAATTTTCAGATGGGAGGTTCCAGATAAGGTCAAAAACGACATACTCAGATCTTCACCAAACTTTGCAGGGATCCATTGGAGGTCGAGACACGTGGAAAAAACGTACAAAACAAGAGATTGGAGACATCAAGATTTTGGACGAATTTTTTAAGAATTTTCAAATTTTCAGATAGGAGGTTCCATATAAGGTCAAAAACTACATACTCAGATCTTCACCAAACTTTGCAGGGATACATTGGATGTCAAGACACGTGGAAAAAACGTACAAAACAAGAGATTGGAGACATCAAGATTTTCGACGAATTTTTTAAGAATTTTCAAATTTTCAGAAAGGATGTTCCAGATAAGGTCAAAAACGACATACTCAGATCTTCACCAAACTTTGCAGGGATCCATTGGAGGTCGAGACACGTGGAAAAAACGTACAAAACAAGAGATTGGAGACATCAAGATTTTGGACGAATTTTTGAAGAATTTTCAAATTTTCAGATAGGAGGTTCCAGATAAGGTCTAAAACTACATACTCAGATCTCCACCAAACATTGCAGGAATACATTGGATGTCAAGACACGTGGAAAAAACGTACAAAACAAGAGATTGGAGACATCAAGATTTTCGACGAATTTTTGAAGAATTTTCAAATTTTCAGATAGGAGTTTCCAGATAAGGTCAAAAACTACATACTCAGATCTTCACCAAACGTTGCAGGGATACTTTGCATGTCAAGACACGTGGAAAAAACGTACAAAACAAAAGATTGGAGACATCAAGATTTTCGACGAATTTTTTAAGAATTTTCAAATTTTCAGATGGGAGGTTCCAGATAAGGTCAAAAACGACATACTCAGATCTTCACCAAACTTTGCATGGATACATTGGATGTCAAGACACGTGGAAAAAACGTACAAAACAAGAGATTGGAGACATCAAGATTTTGGACGAATTTTTTAAGAATTCTCAAATTTTCAGAAAGGAGGTTCCATATAAGGTCAAAAACTACATACTCAGATCTTCACCAAACTTTGCAGGGATACTTTGGATGTCAAGACACGTGGAAAAAACGTACAAAACAAGAGATTGGGGTCATCAAGATTTTGGACGAATTTTTTAAGAATTTTCAAATTTTCAGATGGGAGGTTCAATATAAGGTCAAAAACTACATACTCAGATCTTCACCAAACTTTGCATGGATACATTATGTGTCAAGACACGTGGAAAAAACGTACAAAACAAGAGATTGGAGACATCAAGATTTTGGACGAATTTTTTAAGAATTTTCAAATTTTCAGATAGGAGGTTCCATATAAGGTCAAAAACTACATACTCAGATCTTCACCAAACTTTGCATGGATACATTATGTGTCAAGACACGTGGAAAAAACGTACAAAACAAAAGATTGGAGACATCAAGATTTTGGTCGAATTTTTTAAGAATTTTCAAATTTTCAGATGGGAGGTTCCAGATAAGGTCAAAAACTACATACTCAGATCTTCACCAAACTTTGCAGGGATACATTGGATGTTAAGACACGTGGAAAAAACGTACAAAACAAGAGATTGGAGACATCAAGATTTTGGACGAATTTTTTAAGAATTTTTAAATTTTCAGATAGGAGGTTCCATATAAGGTCAAAAACTACATACTCAGATCTTCACCAAACTTTGCATGGATACATTATGTGTCAAGACACGTGGAAAAAACGTACAAAACAAGAGATTGGAGACATCAAGATATTGGTCGAATTTTTTAAGAATTTTCAAATTTTCAGATGGGAGGTTCCAGATAAGGTCAAAAACTACATACTCAGATCTTCACCAAACTTTGCAGGGATACATTGGATGTCAAGACACGTGGAAAAAACGTACAAAACAAGAGATAGGAGACATCAAGATTTTGGACGAATTTTTTAACAATTTTCAAATTTTCAGAAAGGATGTTCCAGATAAGGTCAAAAACAACATACTCAGATCTTCACCAAACTTTGCAGGGATACATTGGATATCAAGACACGTGGAAAAAACGTACAAAACAAGAGATTGGAGACATCAAGATTTTGGACGAATTTTTTAAGAATTTTCAAATTTTCAGATAGGAGGTTCCAGATAAGATCAAAAACTACATACTCAGATCTTCACCAAACTTTGCATGGATACATTGGATGTCAAGACACGTGGAAAAAAAGTACAAAACAAGAGATTGGGGTCATCAAGATTTTGGACGGATTTTTTAGGAATTTTCAAATTTTCAGATGGGAGGTTCCATATAAGGTCAAAAACTACATACTCAGATCTTCACCAAACTTTGCAGGGATACATTGGATGTCAAGACACGTGGAAAAAACGTACAAAACAAGAGATTGGAGACATCAAGATTTTCGACGAATTTTTTAAGAATTTTCAAATTTTCAGAAAGGATGTTCCAGATAAGGTCAAAAACGACATACTCAGATCTTCACCAAACTTTGCAGGGATACATTGGAGGTCGAGACACGTGGAAAAAACGTACAAAACAAGAGATTGGAGACATCAAGATTTTGGACGAATTTTTGAAGAATTTTCAAATTTTCTGATAGGAGGTCCCAGATAAGGTCAAAAACTACATACTCAGATCTCCACCAAACATTGCAGGGATACATTGGATGTCAAGACACGTGGAAAAAACGTACAAAACAAGAGATTGGAGACATCAAGATTTTCGACGAATTTTTGAAGAATTTTCAAATTTTCAGATAGGAGGTTCCAGATAAGGTCAAAAACTACATACTCAGATCTTCACCAAACGTTGCAGGGATACTTTGCATGTCAAGACACGTGGAAAAAACGTACTAAACAAGAGATTGGAGACATCAAGATTTTGGACGAATTTTTTAAGAATTTTCAAATTTTCAGAAAGGATGTTCCAGATAAGGTCAAAAACGACATACTCAGATCTTCACCAAACTTTGCAGGGATACATTGGATGTCAAGACACGTGGAAAAAACGTACAAAACAAGAGATTGGAGACATCAAATTTTGGACGAATTTTTTAAGAATTTTCAAATTTTCAGAAAGGATGTTCCAGATAAGGTCAAAAACGACATACTCAGATCTTCACCAAACTTTGCAGGGATACATTGGAGGTCAAGACACGTGGAAAAAACGTACAAAACAAGAGATTGGAGACATCAAGATTTTCGACGAATTTTTGAAGAATTTTCAAATTTTCAGATAGGAGGTTCCAGATAAGGTCAAAAACTACATACTCAGATCTTCACCAAACGTTGCAGGGATACTTTGCATGTCAAGACACGTGGAAAAAACGTACAAAACAAGAGATTGGAGACATCAAGATTTTCGACGAATTTTTTAAGAATTTTCAAATTTTCAGATGGGAGGTTCCAGATAAGGTCAAAAACGACATACTCAGATCTTCACCAAACTTTGCATGGATACATTGGATGTCAAGACACGTGGAAAAAACGTACAAAACAAGAGATTGGAGACATCAAGATTTTGGACGAATTTTTTAAGAATTCTCAAATTTTCAGAAAGGAGGTTCCATATAAGGTCAAAAACTACAAACTCAGATCTTCACCAAACTTTGCAGGGATACATTGGATGTCAAGACACGTGGAAAAAACGTACAAAACAAGAGATTGGGGTCATCAAGATTTTGGACGAATTTTTTAAGAATTTTCAAATTTTCAGAAAGGAGGTTCCATATAAGGTCAAAAACTACATACTCAGATCTTCACCAAACTTTGCAGGAATACTTTGCATGTCAAGACACGTGGAAAAAACGTACAAAACAAGAGATCGGAGACATCAAGATTTTCGACGAATTTTTTAAGAATTTTCAAATTTTCAGATGGGAGGTTCCAGATAAGGTCAAAAACGACATACTCAGATCTTCACCAAACTTTGCAGGGATCCATTGGAGGTCAAGACACGTGGAAAAAACGTACAAAACAAGAGATTGGAGACATCAAGATTTTGGACGAATTTTTTAAGAATTTTCAAATTTTCAGATAGGAGGTTCCAGATGAGGTCAAAAACTACATACTCAGATCTTCACCAAACTTTGCAGGAATACTTTGCATGTCAAGACACGTTGAAAAAACGTACAAAACAAGAGATCGGAGACATCAAGATTTTCGACGAATTTTTTAAGAATTTTCAAATTTTCAGATGGGAGGTTCCAGATAAGGTCAAAAACGACATACTCAGATCTTCACCAAACTTTGCAGGGATCCATTGGAGGTCGAGACACGTGGAAAAAACGTACAAAACAAGAGATTGGAGACATCAAGATTTTGGACGAATTTTTTAAGAATTTTCAAATTTTCAGATAGGAGGTTCCATATAAGGTCAAAAACTACATACTCAGATCTTCACCAAACTTTGCAGGGATACATTGGATGTCAAGACACGTGGAAAAAACGTACAAAACAAGAGATTGGAGACATCAAGATTTTCGACGAATTTTTTAAGAATTTTCAAATTTTCAGAAAGGATGTTCCAGATAAGGTCAAAAACGACATACTCAGATCTTCACCAAACTTTGCAGGGATCCATTGGAGGTCGAGACACGTGGAAAAAACGTACAAAACAAGAGATTGGAGACATCAAGATTTTGGACGAATTTTTGAAGAATTTTCAAATTTTCAGATAGGAGGTTCCAGATAAGGTCTAAAACTACATACTCAGATCTCCACCAAACATTGCAGGAATACATTGGATGTCAAGACACGTGGAAAAAACGTACAAAACAAGAGATTGGAGACATCAAGATTTTCGACGAATTTTTGAATAATTTTCAAATTTTCAGATAGGAGTTTCCAGATAAGGTCAAAAACTACATACTCATATCTTCACCAAACGTTGCAGGGATACTTTGCATGTCAAGACACGTGGAAAAAACGTACAAAACAAAAGATTGGAGACATCAAGATTTTCGACGAATTTTTTAAGAATTTTCAAATTTTCAGATGGGAGGTTCCAGATAAGGTCAAAAACGACATACTCAGATCTTCACCAAACTTTGCATGGATACATTGGATGTCAAGACACGTGGAAAAAACGTACAAAACAAGAGATTGGAGACATCAAGATTTTGGACGAATTTTTTAAGAATTCTCAAATTTTCAGAAAGGAGGTTCCATATAAGGTCAAAAACTACATACTCAGATCTTCACCAAACTTTGCAGGGATACTTTGGATGTCAAGACACGTGGAAAAAACGTACAAAACAAGAGATTGGGGTCATCAAGATTTTGGACGAATTTTTTAAGAATTTTCAAATTTTCAGATGGGAGGTTCAATATAAGGTCAAAAACTACATACTCAGATCTTCACCAAACTTTGCATGGATACATTGGATGTCAAGACACGTGGAAAAAACATACAAAACATAGGATTCGGAACATCAAGATTTTGGTCGAATTTTTTAAGAATTTTCAAATTTTCAGATAGGAGGTTCCATATAAGGTCAAAAACTACATACTCAGATCTTCACCAAACATTGCAGGAATACATTGGATGTCAAGACACGTGGAAAAAACGTACAAAACAAGAGATTGGGGTCATCAAGATTTTGCACGGATTTTTTAGGAATTTTCAAATTTTCAGATGGGAGGTTCCAGATAAGGTCAAAAACTACATACTCAGATCTTCACCAAACTTTGCATGGATACATTATGTGTCAAGACACGTGGAAAAAACGTACAAAACAAGAGATTGGAGACATCAAGATTTTGGACGAATTTTTTAAGAATTTTCAAATTTTCAGATAGGAGGTTCCATATAAGGTCAAAAACTACATACTCAGATCTTCACCAAACTTTGCATGGATACATTATGTGTCAAGACACGTGGAAAAAACGTACAAAACAAAAGATTGGAGACATCAAGATTTTGGTCGAATTTTTTAAGAATTTTCAAATTTTCAGATGGGAGGTTCCAGATAAGGTCAAAAACTACATACTCAGATCTTCACCAAACTTTGCAGGGATACATTGGATGTTAAGACACGTGGAAAAAACGTACAAAACAAGAGATTGGAGACATCAAGATTTTGGACGAATTTTTTAAGAATTTTTAAATTTTCAGATAGGAGGTTCCATATAAGGTCAAAAACTACATACTCAGATCTTCACCAAACTTTGCATGGATACATTATGTGTCAAGACACGTGGAAAAAACGTACAAAACAAGAGATTGGAGACATCAAGATATTGGTCGAATTTTTTAAGAATTTTCAAATTTTCAGATGGGAGGTTCCAGATAAGGTCAAAAACTACATACTCAGATCTTCACCAAACTTTGCAGGGATACATTGGATGTCAAGACACGTGGAAAAAACGTACAAAACAAGAGATAGGAGACATCAAGATTTTGGACGAATTTTTTAACAATTTTCAAATTTTCAGAAAGGATGTTCCAGATAAGGTCAAAAACAACATACTCAGATCTTCACCAAACTTTGCAGGGATACATTGGATATCAAGACACGTATAAAAAACGTACAAAACAAGAGATTGGAGACATCAAGATTTTGGACGATTTTTTTAAGAATTTTCAAATTTTCAGATAGGAGGTTCCAGATAAGATCAAAAACTACATACTCAGATCTTCACCAAACTTTGCAGGGATACATTGGATGTCAAGACACGTGGAAAAAAAGTACAAAACAAGAGATTGGGGTCATCAAGATTTTGGACGGATTTTTTAGGAATTTTCAAATTTTCAGATGGGAGGTTCCATATAAGGTCAAAAACTACATACTCAGATCTTCACCAAACTTTGCAGGGATACATTGGATGTCAAGACACGTGGAAAAACGTACAAAACAAGAGATTGGAGACATCAAGATTTTCGACGAATTTTTTAAGAATTTTCAAATTTTCAGAAAGGATGTTCCAGATAAGGTCAAAAACGACATACTCAGATCTTCACCAAACTTTGCAGGGATACATTGGAGGTCGAGACACGTGGAAAAAACGTACAAAACAAGAGATTGGAGACATCAAGATTTTGGACGAATTTTTGAAGAATTTTCAAATTTTCTGATAGGAGGTCCCAGATAAGGTCAAAAACTACATACTCAGATTTCCACCAAACATTGCAGGGATACATTGGATGTCAAGACACGTGGAAAAAACGTACAAAACAAGAGATTGGAGACATCAAGATTTTCGACGAATTTTTGAAGAATTTTCAAATTTTCAGATAGGAGGTTCCAGATAAGGTCAAAAACTACATACTCAGATCTTCACCAAACGTTGCAGGGATACTTTGCATGTCAAGACACGTGGAAAAAACGTACAAAACAAGAGATTGGAGACATCAAGATTTTGGACGAATTTTTTAAGAATTTTCAAATTTTCAGAAAGGATGTTCCAGATAAGGTCAAAAACGACATACTCAGATCTTCACCAAACTTTGCAGGGATACATTGGATGTCAAGACACGTGGAAAAAACGTACAAAACAAGAGATTGGAGACATCAAATTTTGGACGAATTTTTTAAGAATTTTCAAATTTTCAGAAAGGATGTTCCAGATAAGGTCAAAAACGACATACTCAGATCTTCACCAAACTTTGCAGGGATACATTGGAGGTCAAGACACGTGGAAAAAACGTACAAAACAAGAGATTGGAGACATCAAGATTTTCGACGAATTTTTGAAGAATTTTCAAATTTTCAGATAGGAGGTTCCAGATAAGGTCAAAAACTACATACTCAGATCTTCACCAAACGTTGCAGGGATACTTTGCATGTCAAGACACGTGGAAAAAACGTACAAAACAAGAGATTGGAGACATCAAGATTTTCGACGAATTTTTTAAGAATTTTCAAATTTTCAGATGGGAGGTTCCAGATAAGGTCAAAAACGACATACTCAGATCTTCACCAAACTTTGCATGGATACATTGGATGTCAAGACACGTGGAAAAAACGTACAAAACAAGAGATTGGAGACATCAAGATTTTGGACGAATTTTTTAAGAATTCTCAAATTTTCAGAAAGGAGGTTCCATATAAGGTCAAAAACTACAAACTCAGATCTTCACCAAACTTTGCAGGGATACATTGGATGTCAAGACACGTGGAAAAAACGTACAAAACAAGAGATTGGGGTCATCAAGATTTTGGACGAATTTTTTAAGAATTTTCAAATTTTCAGAAAGGAGGTTCCATATAAGGTCAGAAACTACATACTCAGATCTTCACCAAACTTTGCAGGGATACATTGAATGTCAAGACACGTGGAAAAAACGTACAAAACAAGAGATTGGGGTCATCAAGATTTTGGACGGATTTTTTAGGAATTTTCAAATTTTCAGATGGGAGGTTCCAGATAAGGTCAAAAACTACATACTCAGATCTTCACCAAACTTTGCAGGGATACATTGGATGTCAAGACACGTGGAAAAAACGTACAAAACAAGAGATTGGAGACATCAAGATTTTGGACGAATTTTTTAAGAATTTTTAAATTTTCAGATAGGAGGTTCCATATAAGGTCAAAAACTACATACTCAGATCTTCACCAAACTTTGCATGGATACATTATGTGTCAAGACACGTGGAAAAAACGTACAAAACAAGAGATTGGAGACATCAAGATATTGGTCGAATTTTTTAAGAATTTTCAAATTTTCAGATGGGAGGTTCCAGATAAGGTCAAAAACTACATACTCAGATCTTCACCAAACTTTGCAGGGATACATTGGATGTCAAGACACGTGGAAAAAACGTACAAAACAAGAGATAGGAGACATCAAGATTTTGGACGAATTTTTTAACAATTTTCAAATTTTCAGAAAGGATGTTCCAGATAAGGTCAAAAACGACATACTCAGATCTTCACCAAACTTTGCAGGGATACATTGGATATCAAGACACGTGGAAAAAACGTACAAAACAAGAGATTGGAGACATCAAGATTTTGGACGAATTTTTTAAGAATTTTCAAATTTTCAGATAGGGGGTTCCATATAAGGTCAAGAACTACATACTCAGATCTTCACCAAACTTTGCAGGGATACATTGGATCTCAAGACACGTGGAAAAAACGTACAAAACAAGAGATTGGAGACATCAAGATTTTGGACGAATTTTTGAGGAATTTTCAAATTTTCAGATAGGAGGTTCCAGATAAGGTCAAAAACTACATACTCAGATCTTCACCAAACGTTGCAGGGATACTTTGCACGTCAAGACACGTGGAAAAAACGTACAAAACAAGAGATTGGAGACATCAAGATTTTCGACGAATTTTTTAAGAATTTTCAAATTTTCAGATGGGAGGTTCCAGATAAGGTCAAAAACGACATACTCAGATCTTCACCAAACTTTGCATGGATACATTGGATGTCAAGACACGTGGAAAAAACGTACAAAACAAGAGATTGGAGACATCAAGATTTTGGACGAATTTTTTAAGAATTCTCAAATTTTCAGAAAGGAGGTTCCATATAAGGTCAAAAACTACAAACTCAGATCTTCACCAAACTTTGCAGGGATACATTGGATGTCAAGACACGTGGAAAAAACGTACAAAACAAGAGATTGGGGTCATCAAGATTTTGGACGAATTTTTTAAGAATTTTCAAATTTTCAGAAAGGAGGTTCCATATAAGGTCAGAAACTACATACTCAGATCTTCACCAAACTTTGCAGGGATACATTGAATGTCAAGACACGTGGAAAAAACGTACAAAACAAGAGATTGGGGTCATCAAGATTTTGGACGGATTTTTTAGGAATTTTCAAATTTTCAGATGGGAGGTTCCAGATAAGGTCAAAAACTACATACTCAGATCTTCACCAAACTTTGCAGGGATACATTGGATGTCAAGACACGTGGAAAAAACGTACAAAACAAGAGATTGGAGACATCAAGATTTTGGACGAATTTTTTAAGAATTTTTAAATTTTCAGATAGGAGGTTCCATATAAGGTCAAAAACTACATACTCAGATCTTCACCAAACTTTGCATGGATACATTATGTGTCAAGACACGTGGAAAAAACGTACAAAACAAGAGATTGGAGACATCAAGATATTGGTCGAATTTTTTAAGAATTTTCAAATTTTCAGATGGGAGGTTCCAGATAAGGTCAAAAACTACATACTCAGATCTTCACCAAACTTTGCAGGGATACATTGGATGTCAAGACACGTGGAAAAAACGTACAAAACAAGAGATAGGAGACATCAAGATTTTGGACGAATTTTTTAACAATTTTCAAATTTTCAGAAAGGATGTTCCAGATAAGGTCAAAAACGACATACTCAGATCTTCACCAAACTTTGCAGGGATACATTGGATATCAAGACACGTGGAAAAAACGTACAAAACAAGAGATTGGAGACATCAAGATTTTGGACGAATTTTTTAAGAATTTTCAAATTTTCAGATAGGAGGTTCCAGATAAGGTCAAAAACTACATACTCAGATCTTCACCAAACTTTGCAGGGATACATTGGATGTCAAGACACGTGGAAAAAACGTACAAAACAAGAGATTGGGGTCATCAAGATTTTGGACGGATATTTTAGGAATTTTCAAATTTTCAGGTGGGAGGTTCCAGATAAGGTCAAAAACTACATACTCAGATCTTCACCAAACATTGCAGGGATACATTGGATGTCAAGACACGTGGAAAAAACGTACAAAACAAGAGATTGGAGACATCAAGATTTTGGACGAATTTTTTAAGAATTTTCAAATTTTCAGATAGGAGGTTCCAGATGAGGTCAAAAACTACATACTCAGATCTTCACCAAACTTTGCAGGAATACTTTGCATGTCAAGACACGTGGAAAAAACGTACAAAACAAGAGATCGGAGACATCAAGATTTTCGACGAATTTTTTAAGAATTTTCAAATTTTCAGATGGGAGGTTCCAGATAAGGTCAAAAACGACATACTCAGATCTTCACCAAACTTTGCAGGGATCCATTGGAGGTCGAGACACGTGGAAAAAACGTACAAAACAAGAGATTGGAGACATCAAGATTTTGGACGAATTTTTTAAGAATTTTCAAATTTTCAGATAGGAGGTTCCATATAAGGTCAAAAACTACATACTCAGATCTTCACCAAACTTTGCAGGGATACATTGGATGTCAAGACACGTGGAAAAAACGTACAAAACAAGAGATTGGAGACATCAAGATTTTCGACGAATTTTTTAAGAATTTTCAAATTTTCAGAAAGGATGTTCCAGATAAGGTCAAAAACGACATACTCAGATCTTCACCAAACTTTGCAGGGATCCATTGGAGGTCGAGACACGTGGAAAAAACGTACAAAACAAGAGATTGGAGACATCAAGATTTTGGACGAATTTTTGAAGAATTTTCAAATTTTCAGATAGGAGGTTCCAGATAAGGTCTAAAACTACATACTCAGATCTCCACCAAACATTGCAGGAATACATTGGATGTCAAGACACGTGGAAAAAACGTACAAAACAAGAGATTGGAGACATCAAGATTTTCGACGAATTTTTGAAGAATTTTCAAATTTTCAGATAGGAGTTTCCAGATAAGGTCAAAAACTACATACTCAGATCTTCACCAAACGTTGCAGGGATACTTTGCATGTCAAGACACGTGGAAAAAACGTACAAAACAAAAGATTGGAGACATCAAGATTTTCGACGAATTTTTTAAGAATTTTCAAATTTTCAGATGGGAGGTTCCAGATAAGGTCAAAAACGACATACTCAGATCTTCACCAAACTTTGCATGGATACATTGGATGTCAAGACACGTGGAAAAAACGTACAAAACAAGAGATTGGAGACATCAAGATTTTGGACGAATTTTTTAAGAATTCTCAAATTTTCAGAAAGGAGGTTCCATATAAGGTCAAAAACTACATACTCAGATCTTCACCAAACTTTGCAGGGATACTTTGGATGTCAAGACACGTGGAAAAAACGTACAAAACAAGAGATTGGGGTCATCAAGATTTTGGACGAATTTTTTAAGAATTTTCAAATTTTCAGATGGGAGGTTCAATATAAGGTCAAAAACTACATACTCAGATCTTCACCAAACTTTGCATGGATACATTGGATGTCAAGACACGTGGAAAAAACATACAAAACATAGGATTCGGAACATCAAGATTTTGGTCGAATTTTTTAAGAATTTTCAAATTTTCAGATAGGAGGTTCCATATAAGGTCAAAAACTACATACTCAGATCTTCACCAAACATTGCAGGAATACATTGGATGTCAAGACACGTGGAAAAAACGTACAAAACAAGAGATTGGGGTCATCAAGATTTTGCACGGATTTTTTAGGAATTTTCAAATTTTCAGATGGGAGGTTCCAGATAAGGTCAAAAACTACATACTCAGATCTTCACCAAACTTTGCATGGATACATTATGTGTCAAGACACGTGGAAAAAACGTACAAAACAAGAGATTGGAGACATCAAGATTTTGGACGAATTTTTTAAGAATTTTCAAATTTTCAGATAGGAGGTTCCATATAAGGTCAAAAACTACATACTCAGATCTTCACCAAACTTTGCATGGATACATTATGTGTCAAGACACGTGGAAAAAACGTACAAAACAAAAGATTGGAGACATCAAGATTTTGGTCGAATTTTTTAAGAATTTTCAAATTTTCAGATGGGAGGTTCCAGATAAGGTCAAAAACTACATACTCAGATCTTCACCAAACTTTGCAGGGATACATTGGATGTTAAGACACGTGGAAAAAACGTACAAAACAAGAGATTGGAGACATCAAGATTTTGGACGAATTTTTTAAGAATTTTTAAATTTTCAGATAGGAGGTTCCATATAAGGTCAAAAACTACATACTCAGATCTTCACCAAACTTTGCATGGATACATTATGTGTCAAGACACGTGGAAAAAACGTACAAAACAAGAGATTGGAGACATCAAGATATTGGTCGAATTTTTTAAGAATTTTCAAATTTTCAGATGGGAGGTTCCAGATAAGGTCAAAAACTACATACTCAGATCTTCACCAAACTTTGCAGGGATACATTGGATGTCAAGACACGTGGAAAAAACGTACAAAACAAGAGATAGGAGACATCAAGATTTTGGACGAATTTTTTAACAATTTTCAAATTTTCAGAAAGGATGTTCCAGATAAGGTCAAAAACAACATACTCAGATCTTCACCAAACTTTGCAGGGATACATTGGATATCAAGACACGTATAAAAAACGTACAAAACAAGAGATTGGAGACATCAAGATTTTGGACGAATTTTTTAAGAATTTTCAAATTTTCAGATAGGAGGTTCCAGATAAGATCAAAAACTACATACTCAGATCTTCACCAAACTTTGCAGGGATACATTGGAGGTCAAGACACGTGGAAAAAACGTACAAAACAAGAGATTGGAGACATCAAGATTTTCGACGAATTTTTGAAGAATTTTCAAATTTTCAGATAGGAGGTTCCAGATAAGGTCAAAAACTACATACTCAGATCTTCACCAAACGTTGCAGGGATACTTTGCATGTCAAGACACGTGGAAAAAACGTACAAAACAAGAGATTGGAGACATCAAGATTTTCGACGAATTTTTTAAGAATTTTCAAATTTTCAGATGGGAGGTTCCAGATAAGGTCAAAAACGACATACTCAGATCTTCACCAAACTTTGCATGGATACATTGGATGTCAAGACACGTGGAAAAAACGTACAAAACAAGAGATTGGAGACATCAAGATTTTGGACGAATTTTTTAAGAATTCTCAAATTTTCAGAAAGGAGGTTCCATATAAGGTCAAAAACTACAAACTCAGATCTTCACCAAACTTTGCAGGGATACATTGGATGTCAAGACACGTGGAAAAAACGTACAAAACAAGAGATTGGGGTCATCAAGATTTTGGACGAATTTTTTAAGAATTTTCAAATTTTCAGAAAGGAGGTTCCATATAAGGTCAGAAACTACATACTCAGATCTTCACCAAACTTTGCAGGGATACATTGAATGTCAAGACACGTGGAAAAAACGTACAAAACAAGAGATTGGGGTCATCAAGATTTTGGACGGATTTTTTAGGAATTTTCAAATTTTCAGATGGGAGGTTCCAGATAAGGTCAAAAACTACATACTCAGATCTTCACCAAACTTTGCAGGGATACATTGGATGTCAAGACACGTGGAAAAAACGTACAAAACAAGAGATTGGAGACATCAAGATTTTGGACGAATTTTTTAAGAATTTTTAAATTTTCAGATAGGAGGTTCTATATAAGGTCAAAAACTACATACTCAGATCTTCACCAAACTTTGCATGGATACATTATGTGTCAAGACACGTGGAAAAAACGTACAAAACAAGAGATTGGAGACATCAAGATATTGGTCGAATTTTTTAAGAATTTTCAAATTTTCAGATGGGAGGTTCCAGATAAGGTCAAAAACTACATACTCAGATCTTCACCAAACTTTGCAGGGATACATTGGATGTCAAGACACGTGGAAAAAACGTACAAAACAAGAGATAGGAGACATCAAGATTTTGGACGAATTTTTTAACAATTTTCAAATTTTCAGAAAGGATGTTCCAGATAAGGTCAAAAACGACATACTCAGATCTTCACCAAACTTTGCAGGGATACATTGGATATCAAGACACGTGGAAAAAACGTACAAAACAAGAGATTGGAGACATCAAGATTTTGGACGAATTTTTTAAGAATTTTCAAATTTTCAGATAGGAGGTTCCAGATAAGGTCAAAAACTACATACTCAGATCTTCACCAAACTTTGCAGGGATACATTGGATGTCAAGACACGTGGAAAAAACGTACAAAACAAGAGATTGGGGTCATCAAGATTTTGGACGGATATTTTAGGAATTTTCAAATTTTCAGGTGGGAGGTTCCAGATAAGGTCAAAAACTACATACTCAGATCTTCACCAAACATTGCAGGGATACATTGGATGTCAAGACACGTGGAAAAAACGTACAAAACAAGAGATTGGAGACATCAAGATTTTGGACGAATTTTTTAAGAATTTTCAAATTTTCAGATAGGAGGTTCCAGATGAGGTCAAAAACTACATACTCAGATCTTCACCAAACTTTGCAGGAATACTTTGCATGTCAAGACACGTGGAAAAAACGTACAAAACAAGATATCGGAGACATCAAGATTTTCGACGAATTTTTTAAGAATTTTCAAATTTTCAGATGGGAGGTTCCAGATAAGGTCAAAAACGACATACTCAGATCTTCACCAAACTTTGCAGGGATCCATTGGAGGTCGAGACACGTGGAAAAAACGTACAAAACAAGAGATTGGAGACATCAAGATTTTGGACGAATTTTTTAAGAATTTTCAAATTTTCAGATAGGAGGTTCCATATAAGGTCAAAAACTACATACTCAGATCTTCACCAAACTTTGCAGGGATACATTGGATGTCAAGACACGTGGAAAAAACGTACAAAACAAGAGATTGGAGACATCAAGATTTTCGACGAATTTTTTAAGAATTTTCAAATTTTCAGAAAGGATGTTCCAGATAAGGTCAAAAACGACATACTCAGATCTTCACCAAACTTTGCAGGGATCCATTGGAGGTCGAGACACGTGGAAAAAACGTACAAAACAAGAGATTGGAGACATCAAGATTTTGGACGAATTTTTGAAGAATTTTCAAATTTTCAGATAGGAGGTTCCAGATAAGGTCTAAAACTACATACTCAGATCTCCACCAAACATTGCAGGAATACATTGGATGTCAAGACACGTGGAAAAAACGTACAAAACAAGAGATTGGAGACATCAAGATTTTCGACGAATTTTTGAAGAATTTTCAAATTTTCAGATAGGAGTTTCCAGATAAGGTCAAAAACTACATACTCAGATCTTCACCAAACGTTGCAGGGATACTTTGCATGTCAAGACACGTGGAAAAAACGTACAAAACAAAAGATTGGAGACATCAAGATTTTGGACGAATTTTTTAAGAATTTTCAAATTTTCAGAAAGGATGTTCCAGATAAGGTCAAAAACGACATACTCAGATCTTCACCAAACTTTGCAGGGATACATTGGATGTCAAGACACGTGGAAAAAACGTACAAAACAAGAGATTGGAGACATCAAATTTTGGACGAATTTTTTAAGAATTTTCAAATTTTCAGAAAGGAGGTTCCAGATAAGGTCAAAAACGACATACTCAGATCTTCACCAAACTTTGCAGGGATACATTGGAGGTCAAGACACGTGGAAAAAACGTACAAAACAAGAGATTGGAGACATCAAGATTTTCGACGAATTTTTGAAGAATTTTCAAATTTTCAGATAGGAGGTTCCAGATAAGGTCAAAAACTACATACTCAGATCTTCACCAAACGTTGCAGGGATACTTTGCATGTCAAGACACGTGGAAAAAACGTACAAAACAAGAGATTGGAGACATCAAGATTTTCGACGAATTTTTTAAGAATTTTCAAATTTTCAGATGGGAGGTTCCAGATAAGGTCAAAAACGACATACTCAGATCTTCACCAAACTTTGCATGGATACATTGGATGTCAAGACACGTGGAAAAAACGTACAAAACAAGAGATTGGAGACATCAAGATTTTGGACGAATTTTTTAAGAATTCTCAAATTTTCAGAAAGGAGGTTCCATATAAGGTCAAAAACTACAAACTCAGATCTTCACCAAACTTTGCAGGGATACATTGGATGTCAAGACACGTGGAAAAAACGTACAAAACAAGAGATTGGGGTCATCAAGATTTTGGACGAATTTTTTAAGAATTTTCAAATTTTCAGAAAGGAGGTTCCATATAAGGTCAGAAACTACATACTCAGATCTTCACCAAACTTTGCAGGGATACATTGAATGTCAAGACACGTGGAAAAAACGTACAAAACAAGAGATTGGGGTCATCAAGATTTTGGACGGATTTTTTAGGAATTTTCAAATTTTCAGATGGGAGGTTCCAGATAAGGTCAAAAACTACATACTCAGATCTTCACCAAACTTTGCAGGGATACATTGGATGTCAAGACACGTGGAAAAAACGTACAAAACAAGAGATTGGAGACATCAAGATTTTGGACGAATTTTTTAAGAATTTTTAAATTTTCAGAAAGGAGGTTCCATATAAGGTCAAAAACTACATACTCAGATCTTCACCAAACTTTGCATGGATACATTATGTGTCAAGACACGTGGAAAAAACGTACAAAACAAGAGATTGGAGACATCAAGATATTGGTCGAATTTTTTAAGAATTTTCAAATTTTCAGATGGGAGGTTCCAGATAAGGTCAAAAACTACATACTCAGATCTTCACCAAACTTTGCAGGGATACATTGGATGTCAAGACACGTGGAAAAAACGTACAAAACAAGAGATAGGAGACATCAAGGTTTTGGACGAATTTTTTAACAATTTTCAAATTTTCAGAAAGGATGTTTCAGATAAGGTCAAAAACGACATACTCAGATCTTCACCAAACTTTGCAGGGATACATTGGATATCAAGACACGTGGAAAAAACGTACAAAACAAGAGATTGGAGACATCAAGATTTTGGACGAATTTTTTAAGAATTTTCAAATTTTCAGATAGGAGGTTCCAGATAAGGTCAAAAACTACATACTCAGATCTTCACCAAACTTTGCAGGGATACATTGGATGTCAAGACACGTGGAAAAAACGTACAAAACAAGAGATTGGGGTCATCAAGATTTTGGACGGATATTTTAGGAATTTTCAAATTTTCAGGTGGGAGGTTCCAGATAAGGTCAAAAACTACATACTCAGATCTTCACCAAACATTGCAGGGATACATTGGATGTCAAGACACGTGGAAAAAACGTACAAAACAAGAGATTGGAGACATCAATATTTTGGACGAATTTTTTAAGAATTTTCAAATTTTCAGATAGGAGGTTCCAGATGAGGTCAAAAACTACATACTCAGATCTTCACCAAACTTTGCAGGAATACTTTGCATGTCAAGACACGTGGAAAAAACGTACAAAACAAGAGATCGGAGACATCAAGATTTTCGACGAATTTTTTAAGAATTTTCAAATTTTCAGATGGGAGGTTCCAGATAAGGTCAAAAACGACATACTCAGATCTTCACCAAACTTTGCAGGGATCCATTGGAGGTCGAGACACGTGGAAAAAACGTACAAAACAAGAGATTGGAGACATCAAGATTTTGGACGAATTTTTTAAGAATTTTCAAATTTTCAGATAGGAGGTTCCATATAAGGTCAAAAACTACATACTCAGATCTTCACCAAACTTTGCAGGGATACATTGGATGTCAAGACACGTGGAAAAAACGTACAAAACAAGAGATTGGAGACATCAAGATTTTCGACGAATTTTTTAAGAATTTTCAAATTTTCAGAAAGGATGTTCCAGATAAGGTCAAAAACGACATACTCAGATCTTCACCAAACTTTGCAGGGATCCATTGGAGGTCGAGACACGTGGAAAAAACGTACAAAACAAGAGATTGGAGACATCAAGATTTTGGACGAATTTTTGAAGAATTTTCAAATTTTCAGATAGGAGGTTCCAGATAAAGTCTAAAACTACATACTCAGATCTCCACCAAACATTGCAGGAATCCATTGGATGTCAAGACACGTGGAAAAAACGTACAAAACAAGAGATTGGAGACATCAAGATTTTCGACGAATTTTTGAAGAATTTTCAAATTTTCAGATAGGAGGTTCCAGATAAGGTCAAAAACTACATACTCAGATCTTCACCAAACGTTGCAGGGATACTTTGCATGTCAAGACACGTGGAAAAAACGTACAAAACAAAAGATTGGAGACATCAAGATTTTCGACGAATTTTTTAAGAATTTTCAAATTTTCAGATGGGAGGTTCCAGATAAGGTCAAAAACGACATACTCAGATCTTCACCAAACTTTGCATGGATACATTGGATGTCAAGACACGTGGAAAAAACGTACAAAACAAGAGATTGGAGACATCAAGATTTTGGACGAATTTTTTAAGAATTCTCAAATTTTCAGAAAGGAGGTTCCATATAAGGTCAAAAACTACATACTCAGATCTTCACCAAACTTTGCAGGGATACTTTGGATGTCAAGACACGTGGAAAAAACGTACAAAACAAGAGATTGGGGTCATCAAGATTTTGGACGAATTTTTTAAGAATTTTCAAATTTTCAGATGGGAGGTTCAATATAAGGTCAAAAACTACATACTCAGATCTTCACCAAACTTTGCATGGATACATTGGATGTCAAGACACGTGGAAAAAACATACAAAACATAGGATTCGGAACATCAAGATTTTGGTCGAATTTTTTAAGAATTTTCAAATTTTCAGATAGGAGGTTCCATATAAGGTCAAAAACTACATACTCAGATCTTCACCAAACATTGCAGGAATACATTGGATGTCAAGACACGTGGAAAAAACGTACAAAACAAGAGATTGGGGTCATCAAGATTTTGCACGGATTTTTTAGGAATTTTCAAATTTTCAGATGGGAGGTTCCAGATAAGGTCAAAAACTACATACTCAGATCTTCACCAAACTTTGCAGGGATACATTGGATGTCAAGATACGTGGAAAAAACGTACAAAACAAGAGATTGGAGACATCAAGATTTTGGACGAATTTTTTAAGAATTTTCAAATTTTCAGATAGGAGGTTCCATATAAGGTCAAAAACTACATACTCAGATCTTCACCAAACTTTGCATGGATACATTATGTGTCAAGACACGTGGAAAAAACGTACAAAACAAAAGATTGGAGACATCAAGATTTTGGTCGAATTTTTTAAGAATTTTCAAATTTTCAGATGGGAGGTTCCAGATAAGGTCAAAAACTACATACTCAGATCTTCACCAAACTTTGCAGGGATACATTGGATGTCAAGACACGTGGAAAAAACGTACAAAAAAGAGATTGGAGACATCAAGATTTTGGACGAATTTTTTAACAATTTTCAAATTTTCAGAAAGGATGTTCCAGATAAGGTCAAAAACGACATACTCAGATCTTCACCAAACTTTGCAGGGATACATTGGATATCAAGACACGTGGAAAAAACGTACAAAACAAGAGATTGGAGACATCAAGATTTTGGACGAATTTTTTAAGAATTTTCAAATTTTCAGATAGGAGGTTCCAGATAAGGTCAAAAACTACATACTCAGATCTTCACCAAACTTTGCAGGGATACATTGGATGTCAAGACACGTGGAAAAAACGTACAAAACAAGAGATTGGGGTCATCAAGATTTTGGACGGATTTTTTAAGAATTTTCAAATTTTCAGATAGGAGGTTCCAGATGAGGTCAAAAACTACATACTCAGATCTTCACCAAACTTTGCAGGAATACTTTGCATGTCAAGACACGTGGAAAAAACGTACAAAACAAGAGATCGGAGACATCAAGATTTTCGACGAATTTTTTAAGAATTTTCAAATTTTCAGATGGGAGGTTCCAGATAAGGTCAAAAACGACATACTCAGATTTTCACCAAACTTTGCATGGATACATTGGATGTCAAGACACGTGGAAAAAACATACAAAACATAGGATTGGTGACATCAAGATTTTGGACGAATTTTTTAAGAATTTTCAAATTTTCAGATAGGAGGTTCCATATAAGGTCAAAAACTAGATACTCAGATCTTCACCAAACTTTGCAGGGATACATTGGATGTCAAGACACGTGGAAAAAACGTACAAAACAAGAGATTGGAGACATCAAGATTATGGACGAATTTTTTGAGAATTTTCAAATTTTCAGAAAGGAGGTTCCATATAAGGTCAAAAACTACATACTCAGATCTTCACCAAACTTTGCAGGGATACATTGGATGTCAAGACACGTGGAAAAAACGTACAAAACAAGAGATTGGAGACATCAAGATTTTCGACGAATTTTTTAAGAATTTTCAAATTTTCAGAAAGGATGTTCCAGATAAGGTCAAAAACGACATACTCAGATCTTCACCAAACTTTGCAGGGATACATTGGAGGTCGAGACACGTGGAAAAAACGTACAAAACAAGAGATTGGAGACATCAAGATTTTGGACGAATTTTTGAAGAATTTTCAAATTTTCTGATAGGAGGTCCCAGATAAGGTCAAAAACTACATACTCAGATCTCCACCAAACATTGCAGGGATACATTGGATGTCAAGACACGTGGAAAAAACGTACAAAACAAGAGATTGGAGACATCAAGATTTTCGACGAATTTTTGAAGAATTTTCAAATTTTCAGATAGGAGGTTCCAGATAAGGTCAAAAACTACATACTCAGATCTTCACCAAACGTTGCAGGGATACTTTGCATGTCAAGACACGTGGAAAAAACGTACAAAACAAAAGATTGGAGACATCAAGATTTTCGACGAATTTTTTAAGAATTTTCAAATTTTCAGATGGGAGGTTCCAGATAAGGTCAAAAACGACATACTCAGATCTTCACCAAACTTTGCATGGATACATTGGATGTCAAGACACGTGGAAAAAACGTACAAAACAAGAGATTGGGGTCATCAAGATTTTGCACGGATTTTTTAGGAATTTTCAAATTTTCAGATGGGAGGTTCCATATAAGGTTAAAAACTACATACTCAGATCTTCACCAAACTTTGCAGGGATACATTGGATGTCAAGACACGTGGAAAAAACGTACAAAACAAGAGATTGGAGACATCAAGATTTTGGAAGAATTTTTTAAGAATTTTCAAATTTTCAGATAGGAGGTTCCATATAAGGTCAAAAACTACATACTCAGATCTTCACCAAACTTTGCATGGATACATTATGTGTCAAGACACGTGGAAAAAACGTACAAAACAAAAGATTGGAGACATCAAGATTTTGGTCGAATTTTTTAAGAATTTTCAAATTTTCAGATGGGAGGTTCCAGATAAGGTCAAAAACGACATACTCAGATCTTCACCAAACTTTGCAGGGATACATTGGATGTCAAGACACGTGGAAAAAACGTACAAAAAAGAGATTGGAGACATCAAGATTTTGGACGAATTTTTTAACAATTTTCAAATTTTCAGAAAGGATGTTCCAGATAAGGTCAAAAACGACATACTCAGATCTTCACCAAACTTTGCAGGGATACATTGGATATCAAGACACGTGGAAAAAACGTACAAAACAAGAGATTGGAGACATCAAGATTTTGGACGAATTTTTTAAGAATTTTCAAATTTTCAGATAGGAGGTTCCAGATAAGGTCAAAAACGACATACTCAGATCTTCACCAAACTTTGCAGGGATACATTGGATGTCAAGACACGTGGAAAAAACGTACAAACAAGAGATTGGGGTCATCAAGATTTTGGACGGATTTTTTAGGAATTTTCAAATTTTCAGATGGGAGGTTCCAGATAAGGTCAAAAACTACATACTCAGATCTTCACCAAACATTGCAGGGATACATTGGATGTCAAGACACGTGGAAAAAACGTACAAAACAAGAGATTGGAGACATCAAAATTTTGGACGAATTTTTTAAGAATTTTCAAATTTTCAGATAGGAGGTTCCAGATGAGGTCAAAAACTACATACTCAGATCTTCACCAAACTTTGCAGGAATACTTTGCATGTCAAGACACGTGGAAAAAACGTACAAAACAAGAGATCGGAGACATCAAGATTTTCGACGAATTTTTTAAGAATTTTCAAATTTTCAGATGGGAGGTTCCAGATAAGGTCAAAAACGACATACTCAGATCTTCACCAAACTTTGCATGGATACATTGGATGTCAAGACACGTGGAAAAAACATACAAAACATAGGATTGGTGACATCAAGATTTTGGACGAATTTTTTAAGAATTTTCAAATTTTCAGATAGGAGGTTCCATATAAGGTCAAAAACTACATACTCAGATCTTCACCAAACTTTGCAGGGATACATTGGATGTCAAGACACGTGGAAAAAACGTACAAAACAAGAGATTGGAGACATCAAGATTATGGACGAATTTTTTAAGAATTTTCAAATTTTCAGATAGGAGGTTCCAGATAAGGTCAAAAACTACATACTCAGATCTTCACCAAACGTTGCAGGGATACTTTGCATGTCAAGACACGTGGAAAAAACGTACAAAACAAAAGATTGGAGACATCAAGATTTTCGACGAATTTTTTAAGAATTTTCAAATTTTCAGATGGGAGGTTCCAGATAAGGTCAAAAACGACATACTCAGATCTTCACCAAACTTTGCAGGGATACATTGGATGTCAAGACACGTGGGAAAAACGTACAAAACAAGAGATTGGAGACATCAAGATTTTGGACGAATTTTTTAAGAATTTTCAAATTTTCAGATAGGAGGTTCCAGATAAGGTCAAAAACTACATACTCAGATCTTCACCAAACGTTGCAGGGATACTTTGCATGTCAAGACACGTGGAAAAAACGTACAAAACAAAAGATTGGAGACATCAAGATTTTGGACGAATTTTTTAAGAATTTTCAAATTTTCAGATGGGAGGTTCCAGATAAGGTCAAAAACGACATACTCAGATCTTCACCAAACTTTGCAGGGATACTTTGGATGTCAAGACACGTGGAAAAAACGTACAAAACAAGAGATTGGGGTCATCAAGATTTTGGACGAATTTTTTAAGAATTTTCAAATTTTCAGATGGGAGGTTCAATATAAGGTCAAAAACTACATACTCAGATCTTCACCAAACTTTGCATGGATACATTGGATGTCAAGACACGTGGAAAAAACATACAAAACATAGGATTCGGAACATCAAGATTTTGGTCGAATTTTTTAAGAATTTTCAAATTTTCAGATAGGAGGTTCCATATAAGGTCAAAAACTACATACTCAGATCTTCACCAAACATTGCAGGAATACATTGGATGTCAAGACACGTGGAAAAAACGTACAAAACAAGAGATTGGGGTCATCAAGATTTTGCACGGATTTTTTAGGAATTTTCAAATTTTCAGATGGGAGGTTCCAGATAAGGTCAAAAACTACATACTCAGATCTTCACCAAACTTTGCAGGGATACATTGGATGTCAAGATACGTGGAAAAAACGTACAAAACAAGAGATTGGAGACATCAAGATTTTGGACGAATTTTTTAAGAATTTTCAAATTTTCAGATAGGAGGTTCCACATAAGGTCAAAAACTACATACTCAGATCTTCACCAAACTTTGCATGGATACATTATGTGTCAAGACACGTGGAAAAAACGTACAAAACAAAAGATTGGAGACATCAAGATTTTGGTCGAATTTTTTAAGAATTTTCAAATTTTCAGATGGGAGGTTCCAGATAAGGTCAAAAACTACATACTCAGATCTTCACCAAACTTTGCAGGGATACATTGGATGTCAAGACACGTGGAAAAAACGTACAAAAAAGAGATTGGAGACATCAAGATTTTGGACGAATTTTTTAACAATTTTCAAATTTTCAGAAAGGATGTTCCAGATAAGGTCAAAAACGACATACTCAGATCTTCACCAAACTTTGCAGGGATACATTGGATATCAAGACACGTGGAAAAAACGTACAAAACAAGAGATTGGAGACATCAAGATTTTGGACGAATTTTTTAAGAATTTTCTAATTTTCAGATAGGAGGTTCCAGATAAGGTCAAAAACTACATACTCAGATCTTCACCAAACTTTGCAGGGATACATTGGATGTCAAGACACGTGGAAAAAACGTACAAAACAAGAGATTGGGGTCATCAAGATTTTGGACGGATTTTTTAAGAATTTTCAAATTTTCAGATAGGAGGTTCCAGATGAGGTCAAAAACTACATACTCAGATCTTCACCAAACTTTGCAGGAATACTTTGCATGTCAAGACACGTGGAAAAAACGTACAAAACAAGAGATCGGAGACATCAAGATTTTCGACGAATTTTTTAAGAATTTTCAAATTTTCAGATGGGAGGTTCCAGATAAGGTCAAAAACGACATACTCAGATTTTCACCAAACTTTGCATGGATACATTGGATGTCAAGACACGTGGAAAAAACATACAAAACATAGGATTGGTGACATCAAGATTTTGGACGAATTTTTTAAGAATTTTCAAATTTTCAGATAGGAGGTTCCATATAAGGTCAAAAACTACATACTCAGATCTTCACCAAACTTTGCAGGGATACATTGGATGTCAAGACACGTGGAAAAAACGTACAAAACAAGAGATTGGAGACATCAAGATTATGGACGAATTTTTTGAGAATTTTCAAATTTTCAGAAAGGAGGTTCCATATAAGGTCAAAAACTACATACTCAGATCTTCACCAAACTTTGCAGGGATACATTGGATGTCAAGACACGTGGAAAAAACGTACAAAACAAGAGATTGGAGACATCAAGAGTTTCGACGAATTTTTTAAGAATTTTCAAATTTTCAGAAAGGATGTTCCAGATAAGGTCAAAAACGACATACTCAGATCTTCACCAAACTTTGCAGGGATACATTGGAGGTCGAGACACGTGGAAAAAACGTACAAAACAAGAGATTGGAGACATCAAGATTTTGGACGAATTTTTGAAGAATTTTCAAATTTTCTGATAGGAGGTCCCAGATAAGGTCAAAAACTACATACTCAGATCTCCACCAAACATTGCAGGGATACATTGGATGTCAAGACACGTGGAAAAAACGTACAAAACAAGAGATTGGAGACATCAAGATTTTCGACGAATTTTTGAAGAATTTTCAAATTTTCAGATAGGAGGTTCCAGATAAGGTCAAAAACTACATACTCAGATCTTCACCAAACGTTGCAGGGATACTTTGCATGTCAAGACACGTGGAAAAAACGTACAAAACAAAAGATTGGAGACATCAAGATTTTCGACGAATTTTTTAAGAATTTTCAAATTTTCAGATGGGAGGTTCCAGATAAGGTCAAAAACGACATACTCAGATCTTCACCAAACTTTGCATGGATACATTGGATGTCAAGACACGTGGAAAAAACGTACAAAACAAGAGATTGGGGTCATCAAGATTTTGCACGGATTTTTTAGGAATTTTCAAATTTTCAGATGGGAGGTTCCATATAAAGTTAAAAACTACATACTCAGATCTTCACCAAACTTTGCAGGGATACATTGGATGTCAAGACACGTGGAAAAAACGTACAAAACAAGAGATTGGAGACATCAAGATTTTGGACGAATTTTTTAAGAATTTTCAAATTTTCAGATAGGAGGTTCCATATAAGGTCAAAAACTACATACTCAGATCTTCACCAAACTTTGCATGGATACATTATGTGTCAAGACACGTGGAAAAAACGTACAAAACAAAAGATTGGAGACATCAAGATTTTGGTCGAATTTTTTAAGAATTTTCAAATTTTCAGATGGGAGGTTCCAGATAAGGTCAAAAACTACATACTCAGATCTTCACCAAACTTTGCAGGGATACATTGGATGTCAAGACACGTGGAAAAAACGTACAAAAAAGAGATTGGAGACATCAAGATTTTGGACGAATTTTTTAACAATTTTCAAATTTTCAGAAAGGATGTTCCAGATAAGGTCAAAAACGACATACTCAGATCTTCACCAAACTTTGCAGGGATACATTGGATATCAAGACACGTGGAAAAAACGTACAAAACAAGAGATTGGAGACATCAAGATTTTGGACGAATTTTTTAAGAATTTTCAAATTTTCAGATAGGAGGTTCCAGATAAGGTCAAAAACGACATACTCAGATCTTCACCAAACTTTGCAGGGATACATTGGATGTCAAGACACGTGGAAAAAACGTACAAACAAGAGATTGGGGTCATCAAGATTTTGGACGGATTTTTTAGGAATTTTCAAATTTTCAGATGGGAGGTTCCAGATAAGGTCAAAAACTACATACTCAGATCTTCACCAAACATTGCAGGGATACATTGGATGTCAAGACACGTGGAAAAAACGTACAAAACAAGAGATTGGAGACATCAAAATTTTGGACGAATTTTTTAAGAATTTTCAAATTTTCAGATAGGAGGTTCCAGATGAGGTCAAAAACTACATACTCAGATCTTCACCAAACTTTGCAGGAATACTTTGCATGCCAAGACACGTGGAAAAAACGTACAAAACAAGAGATCGGAGACATCAAGATTTTCGACGAATTTTTTAAGAATTTTCAAATTTTCAGATGGGAGGTTCCAGATAAGGTCAAAAACGACATACTCAGATCTTCACCAAACTTTGCATGGATACATTGGATGTCAAGACACGTGGAAAAAACATACAAAACATTGGATTGGTGACATCAAGATTTTGGACGAATTTTTTAAGAATTTTCAAATTTTCAGATAGGAGGTTCCATATAAGGTCAAAAACTACATACTCAGATCTTCACCAAACTTTGCAGGGATACATTGGATGTCAAGACACGTGGAAAAAACGTACAAAACAAGAGATTGGAGACATCAAGATTATGGACGAATTTTTTAAGAATTTTCAAATTTTCAGATAGGAGGTTCCAGATAAGGTCAAAAACTACATACTCAGATCTTCACCAAACGTTGCAGGGATACTTTGCATGTCAAGACACGTGGAAAAAACGTACAAAACAAAAGATTGGAGACATCAAGATTTTCGACGAATTTTTTAAGAATTTTCAAATTTTCAGATGGGAGGTTCCAGATAAGGTCAAAAACGACATACTCAGATCTTCACCAAACTTTGCAGGGATACATTGGATGTCAAGACACGTGGGAAAAACGTACAAAACAAGAGATTGGAGACATCAAGATTTTGGACGAATTTTTTAAGAATTTTCAAATTTTCAGATAGGAGGTTCCATATAAGGTCAAAAACTACATACTCAGATCTTCACCAAACGTTGCAGGGATACTTTGCATGTCAAGACACGTGGAAAAAACGTACAAAACAAAAGATTGGAGACATCAAGATTTTCGACGAATTTTTTAAGAATTTTCAAATTTTCAGATGGGAGGTTCCAGATAAGGTCAAAAACGACATACTCAGATCTTCACCAAACTTTGCATGGATACATTGGATGTCAAGACACGTGGAAAAAACGTACAAAACAAGAGATTGGAGACATCAAGATTTTGGACGAATTTTTTAAGAATTCTCAAATTTTCAGAAAGGAGGTTCCATATAAGGTCAAAAACTACATACTCAGATCTTCACCAAACTTTGCAGGGATACTTTGGATGTCAAGACACGTGGAAAAAACGTACAAAACAAGAGATTGGGGTCATCAAGATTTTGGACGAATTTTTTAAGAATTTTCAAATTTTCAGATGGGAGGTTCAATATAAGGTCAAAAACTACATACTCAGATCTTCACCAAACTTTGCAAGGATACATTGGATGTCAAGACACGTGGAAAAAACATACAAATAATAGGATTCGGAACATCAAGATTTTGGTCGAATTTTTTAAGAATTTTCAAATTTTCAGATAGGAGGTTCCATATAAGGTCAAAAACTACATACTCAGATCTTCACCAAACATTGCAGGAATACATTGGATGTCAAGACACGTGGAAAAAACGTACAAAACAAGAGATTGGGGTCATCAAGATTTTGCACGGATTTTTTAGGAATTTTCAAATTTTCAGATGGGAGGTTCCAGATAAGGTCAAAAACTACATACTCAGATCTTCACCAAACTTTGCAGGGATACATTGGATGTCAAGACACGTGGAAAAAACGTACAAAACAAGAGATTGGAGACATCAAGATTTTGGACGAATTTTTTAAGAATTTTCAAATTTTCAGATAGGAGGTTCCATATAAGGTCAAAAACTACATACTCAGATCTTCACCAAACTTTGCATGGATACATTATGTGTCAAGACACGTGGAAAAAACGTACAAAACAAAAGATTGGAGACATCAAGATTTTGGTCGAATTTTTTAAGAATTTTCAAATTTTCAGATGGGAGGTTCCAGATAAGGTCAAAAACTACATACTCAGATCTTCACCAAACTTTGCAGGGATACATTGGATGTCAAGACACGTGGAAAAAACGTACAAAACAAGAGATTGGAGACATCAAGATTTTGGACGAATTTTTTAAGAATTTTTAAATTTTCAGATAGGAGGTTCCATATAAGGTCAAAAACTACATACTCAGATCTTCACCAAACTTTGCATGGATACATTATGTGTCAAGACACGTGGAAAAAACGTACAAAACAAGAGATTGGAGACATCAAGATATTGGTCGAATTTTTTAAGAATTTTCAAATTTTCAGATGGGAGGTTCCAGATGAGGTCAAAAACTACATAGTCAGATCTTCACCAAACTTTGCAGGAATACTTTGCATGTCAAGACACGTGGAAAAAACGTACAAAACAAGAGATCGGAGACATCAAGATTTTCGACGAATTTTTTAAGAATTTTCAAATTTTCAGATGGGAGGTTCCAGATAAGGTCAAAAACGACATACTCAGATCTTCACCAAACTTTGCATGGATACATTGGATGTCAAGACACGTGGAAAAATATACAAAACATAGGATTGGTGACATCAAGATTTTGGACGAATTTTTTAAGAATTTTCAAATTTTCAGATAGGAGGTTCCATATAAGGTCAAAAACTACATACTCAGATCTTCACCAAACTTTGCAGGGATACATTGGATGTCAAGACACGTGGAAAAAACGTACAAAACAAGAGATTGGAGACATCAAGATTTTCGACGAATTTTTTAAGAATTTTCAAATTTTCAGAAAGGATGTTCCAGATAAGGTCAAAAACGACATACTCAGATCTTCACCAAACTTTGCAGGGATACATTGGAGGTCGAGACACGTGGAAAAAACGTACAAAACAAGAGATTGGAGACATCAAGATTTTGGACGAATTTTTGAAGAATTTTCAAATTTTCAGATAGGAGGTTCCAGATAAGGTCAAAAACTACATACTCAGATCTCAACCAAACATTGCAGGGATACATTGGATGTCAAGACACGTGGAAAAAACGTACAAAACAAGAGATTGGAGACATCAAGATTTTCGACGAATTTTTGAAGAATTTTCAAATTTTCAGATAGGAGGTTCCAGATAAGGTAAAAAACTACATACTCAGATCTTCACCAAACGTTGCAGGGATACTTTGCATGTCAAGACACGTGGAAAAAACGTACAAAACAAGAGATTGGAGACATCAAGATTTTCGACGAATTTTTTAAGAATTTTCAAATTTTCAGATGGGAGGTTCCAGATAAGGTCAAAAACGACATACTCAGATCTTCACCAAACTTTGCATGGATACATTGGATGTCAAGACACGTGGAAAAAACGTACAAAACAAGAGATTGGAGACATCAAGATTTTGGACGAATTTTTTAAGAATTCTCAAATTTTCAGAAAGGAGGTTCCATATAAGGTCAAAAACTACAAACTCAGATCTTCACCAAACTTTGCAGGGATACATTGGATGTCAAGACACGTGGAAAAAACGTACAAAACAAGAGATTGGGGTCATCAAGATTTTGGACGAATTTTTTAAGAATTTTCAAATTTTCAGATAGGAGGTTCCAGATGATGTCAAAAACTACATACTCAGATCTTCACCAAACTTTGCAGGAATACTTTGCATGTCAAGACACGTGGAAAAAACGTACAAAACAAGAGATCGGAGACATCAAGATTTTCGACGAATTTTTTAAGAATTTTCAAATTTTCAGATGGGAGGTTCCAGATAAGGTCAAAAACGACATACTCAGATCTTCACCAAACTTTGCATGGATACATTGGATGTCAAGACACGTGGAAAAAACGTACAAAACAAGAGATTGGAGACATCAAGATTATGGACGAATTTTTTGAGAATTTTCAAATTTTTAGAAAGGAGGTTCCATATAAGGTCAAAAACTACATACTCAGATCTTCACCAAACTTTGCAGGGATACATTGGATGTCAAGACACGTGGAAAAAACGTACAAAACAAGAGATTGGAGACATCAAGATTTTCGACGAATTTTTTAAGAATTTTCAAATTTTCAGATGGGAGGTTCCAGATAAGGTCAAAAACGACATACTCAGATCTTCACCAAACTTTGCATGGATACATTGGATGTCAAGACACGTGGAAAAAACATACAAAACATAGGATTGGTGACATCAAGATTTTGGACGAATTTTTTAAGAATTTTCAAATTTTCAGATAGGAGGTTCCATATAAGGTCAAAAACTACATACTCAGATCTTCACCAAACTTTGCAGGGATACATTGGATGTCAAGACACGTGGAAAAAACGTACAAAACAAGAGATTGGAGACATCAAGATTATGGACGAATTTTTTGAGAATTTTCAAATTTTCAGAAAGGAGGTTCCATATAAGGTCAAAAACGACATACTCAGATCTTCACCAAACTTTGCAGGGATACATTGGATGTCAAGACACGTGGAAAAAACGTACAAAACAAGAGATTGGAGACATCAAGATTTTCGACGAATTTTTTAAGAATTTTCAAATTTTCAGAAAGGATGTTCCAGATAAGGTCAAAAACGACATACTCAGATCTTCACCAAACTTTGCAGGGATACATTGGAGGTCGAGACACGTGGAAAAAACGTACAAAACAAGAGCTTGGAGACATCAAGATTTTGGACGAATTTTTGAAGAATTTTCAAATTTTCTGATAGGAGGTCCCAGATAAGGTCAAAAACTACATACTCAGATCTCCACCAAACATTGCAGGGATACATTGGATGTCAAGACACGTGGAAAAAACGTACAAAACAAGAGATTGGAGACATCAAGATTTTCGACGAATTTTTGAAGAATTTTCAAATTTTCAGATAGGAGGTTCCAGATAAGGTCAAAAACTACATACTCAGATCTTCACCAAACGTTGCAGGGATACTTTGCATGTCAAGACACGTGGAAAAAACGTACAAAACAAGAGATTGGAGACATCAAGATTTTCGACGAATTTTTTAAGAATTTTCAAATTTTCAGATGGGAGGTTCCAGATAAGGTCAAAAACGACATACTCAGATCTTCACCAAACTTTGCATGGATACATTGGATGTCAAGACACGTGGAAAAAACGTACAAAACAAGAGATTGGGGTCATCAAGATTTTGCACGGATTTTTTAGGAATTTTCAAATTTTCAGATGGGAGGTTCCAGATAAGGTCAAAAACTACATACTCAGATCTTCACCAAACTTTGCAGGGATACATTGGATGTCAAGACACGTGGAAAAAACGTACAAAACAAGAGATTGGAGACATCAAGATTTTGGACGAATTTTTTAAGAATTTTCAAATTTTCAGATAGGAGGTTCCATATAAGGTCAAAAACTACATACTCAGATCTTCACCAAACTTTGCATGGATACATTATGTGTCAAGACACGTGGAAAAAACGTACAAAACAAAAGATTGGAGACATCAAGATTTTGGTCGAATTTTTTAAGAATTTTCAAATTTTCAGATGGGAGGTTCCAGATAAGGTCAAAAAATACATACTCAGATCTTCACCAAACTTTGCAGGGATACATTGGATGTCAAGACACGTGGAAAAAACGTACAAAACAAGAGATTGGAGACATCAAGATTTTGGACGAATTTTTTAACAATTTTCAAATTTTCAGAAAGGATGTTCCAGATAAGGTCAAAAACGACATACTCAGATCTTCACCAAACTTTGCAGGGATACATTGGATATCAAGACACGTGGAAAAAACGTACAAAACAAGAGATTGGAGACATCAAGATTTTGGACGAATTTTTTAAGAATTTTCAAATTTTCAGATAGGAGGTTCCAGATAAGGTCAAAAACTACATACTCAGATCTTCACCAAACTTTGCAGGGATACATTGGATGTCAAGACACGTGGAAAAAACGTACAAAACAAGAGATTGGGGTCATCAAGATTTTGGACGGATTTTTTAGGAATTTTCAAATTTTCAGATGGGAGGTTCCAGATAAGGTCAAAAACTACATACTCAGATCTTCACCAAACATTGCAGGGATACATTGGATGTCAAGACACGTGGAAAAAACGTACAAAACAAGAGATTGGAGACATCAAAATTTTGGACGAATTTTTTAAGAATTTTCAAATTTTCAGATAGGAGGTTCCAGATGAGGTCAAAAACTACATACTCAGATCTTCACCAAACTTTGCAGGAATACTTTGCATGTCAAGACACGTGGAAAAAACGTACAAAACAAGAGATCGGAGACATCAAGATTTTCGACGAATTTTTTAAGAATTTTCAAATTTTCAGATGGGAGGTTCCAGATAAGGTCAAAAACGACATACTCAGATCTTCACCAAACTTTGCATTGATACATTGGATGTCAAGACACGTGAAAAAAACATACAAAACATAGGATTGGTGACATCAAGATTTTGGACGAATTTTTTAAGAATTTTCAAATTTTCAGATAGGAGGTTCCATATAAGGTCAAAAACTACATACTCAGATCTTCACCAAACTTTGCAGGGATACATTGGATGTCAAGACACGTGGAAAAAACGTACAAAACAAGAGATTGGAGACATCAAGATTATGGACGAATTTTTTAAGAATTTTCAAATTTTCAGATAGGAGGTTCCAGATAAGGTCAAAAACTACATACTCAGATCTTCACCAAACGTTGCAGGGATACTTTGCATGTCAAGACACGTGGAAAAAACGTACAAAACAAAAGATTGGAGACATCAAGATTTTCGACGAATTTTTTAAGAATTTTCAAATTTTCAGATGGGAGGATCCAGATAAGGTCAAAAACGACATACTCAGATCTTCACCAAACTTTGCAGGGATACATTGGATGTCAAGACACGTGGGAAAAACGTACAAAACAAGAGATTGGAGACATCAAGATTTTGGACGAATTTTTTAAGAATTTTCAAATTTTCAGATAGGAGGTTCCAGATAAGGTCAAAAACTACATACTCAGATCTTCACCAAACGTTGCAGGGATACTTTGCATGTCAAGACACGTGGAAAAAACGTACAAAACAAAAGATTGGAGACATCAAGATTTTCGACGAATTTTTTAAGAATTTTCAAATTTTCAGATGGGAGGTTCCAGATAAGGTCAAAAACGACATACTCAGATCTTCACCAAACTTTGCATGGATACATTGGATGTCAAGACACGTGGAAAAAACGTACAAAACAAGAGATTGGAGACATCAAGATTTTGCACGGATTTTTTAGGAATTCTCAAATTTTCAGAAAGGAGGTTCCAGATAAGGTCAAAAACTACATACTCAGATCTTCACCAAACTTTGCAGGGATACATTGGATGTCAAGACACGTGGAAAAAACGTACAAAACAAGAGATTGGAGACATCAAGATTTTGGACGAATTTTTTAAGAATTTTCAAATTTTCAGATAGGAGGTTCCATATAAGGTCAAAAACTACATACTCAGATCTTCACCAAACTTTGCATGGATACATTATGTGTCAAGACACGTGGAAAAAACGTACAAAACAAAAGATTGGAGACATCAAGATTTTGGTCGAATTTTTTAAGAATTTTCAAATTTTCAGATGGGAGGTTCCAGATAAGGTCAAAAACTACATACTCAGATCTTCACCAAACTTTGCAGGGATACATTGGATGTCAAGACACGTGGAAAAAACGTACAAAACAAGAGATTGGAGACATCAAGATTTTGGACGAATTTTTTAAGAATTTTTAAATTTTCAGATAGGAGGTTCCATATAAGGTCAAAAACTACATACTCAGATCTTCACCAAACTTTGCATGGATACATTATGTGTCAAGACACGTGGAAAAAACGTACAAAACAAGAGATTGGAGACATCAAGATATTGGTCGAATTTTTTAAGAATTTTCAAATTTTCAGATGGGAGGTTCCAGATAAGGTCAAAAACTACATACTCAGATCTTCACCAAACTTTGCAGGGATACATTGGATGTCAAGACACGTGGAAAAAACGTACAAAACAAGAGATAGGAGACATCAAGATTTTGGACGAATTTTTTAACAATTTTCAAATTTTCAGAAAGGAGATTCCAGATAAGGTCAAAAACAACATACTCAGATCTTCACCAAACTTTGCAGGGATACATTGGATATCAAGACACGTGGAAAAAACGTACAAAACAAGAGATTGGAGACATCAAGATTTTGGACGAATTTTTTAAGAATTTTCAAATTTTCAGATAGGAGGTTCCAGATAAGATCAAAAACTACATACTCAGATCTTCACCAAACTTTGCAGGGATACATTGGATGTCAAGACACGTGGAAAAAAAGTACAAAACAAGAGATTGGGGTCATCAAGATTTTGGACGGATTTTTTAGGAATTTTCAAATTTTCAGATGGGAGGTTCCATATAAGGTCAAAAACTACATACTCAGATCTTCACCAAACTTTGCAGGGATACATTGGATGTCAAGACACGTGGAAAAAACGTACAAAACAAGAGATTGGAGACATCAAGATTTTCGACGAATTTTTTAAGAATTTTCAAATTTTCAGAAAGGATGTTCCAGATAAGGTCAAAAACGACATACTCAGATCTTCACCAAACTTTGCAGGGATACATTGGAGGTCGAGACACGTGGAAAAAACGTACAAAACAAGAGATTGGAGACATCAAGATTTTGGACGAATTTTTGAAGAATTTTCAAATTTTCTGATAGGAGGTCCCAGATAAGGTCAAAAACTACATACTCAGATCTCCACCAAACATTGCAGGGATACATTGGATGTCAAGACACGTGGAAAAAACGTACAAAACAAGAGATTGGAGACATCAAGATTTTCGACGAATTTTTGAAGAATTTTCAAATTTTCAGATAGGAGGTTCCAGATAAGGTCAAAAACTACATACTCAGATCTTCACCAAACGTTGCAGGGATACTTTGCATGTCAAGACACGTGGAAAAAACGTACAAAACAAGAGATTGGAGACATCAAGATTTTCGACGAATTTTTTAAGAATTTTCAAATTTTCAGATGGGAGGTTCCAGATAAGTTCAAAAACGACATACTCAGATCTTCACCAAACTTTGCATGGATACATTGGATGTCAAGACACGTGGAAAAAACGTACAAAACAAGAGATTGGGGTCATCAAGATTTTGCACGGATTTTTTAGGAATTTTCAAATTTTCAGATGGGAGGTTCCAGATAAGGTCAAAAACTACATACTCAGATCTTCACCAAACTTTGCAGGGATACATTGGATGTCAAGACACGTGGAAAAAACGTACAAAACAAGAGATTGGAG
The DNA here is from genome assembly GCF_977018435.1 of Lepisma saccharinum. Classification (NCBI taxonomy): domain Eukaryota; kingdom Metazoa; phylum Arthropoda; class Insecta; order Zygentoma; family Lepismatidae; genus Lepisma; species Lepisma saccharinum. The sequence continues at coordinate 68,397 of NW_028143104.1, read as the reverse complement.
ACATCAAGATTTTGGACGAATTTTTTAAGAATTTTCAAATTTTCAGATAGGAGGTTCCATATAAGGTCAAAAACTACATACTCAGATCTTCACCAAACTTTGCATGGATACATTATGTGTCAAGACACGTGGAAAAAACGTACAAAACAAAAGATTGGAGACATCAAGATTTTGGTCGAATTTTTTAAGAATTTTCAAATTTTCAGATGGGAGGTTCCAGATAAGGTCAAAAACTACATACTCAGATCTTCACCAAACTTTGCAGGGATACATTGGATGTCAAGACACGTGGAAAAAACGTACAAAAAAGAGATTGGAGACATCAAGATTTTGGACGAATTTTTTAACAATTTTCAAATTTTCAGAAAGGATGTTCCAGATAAGGTCAAAAACGACATACTCAGATCTTCACCAAACTTTGCAGGGATACATTGGATATCAAGACACGTGGAAAAAACGTACAAAACAAGAGATTGGAGACATCAAGATTTTGGACGAATTTTTTAAGAATTTTCAAATTTTCAGATAGGAGGTTCCAGATAAGGTCAAAAACTACATACTCAGATCTTCACCAAACTTTGCAGGGATACATTGGATGTCAAGACACGTGGAAAAAACGTACAAAACAAGAGATTGGGGTCATCAAGATTTTGGACGGATTTTTTAGGAATTTTCAAATTTTCAGATGGGAGGTTCCAGATAAGGTCAAAAACTACATACTCAGATCTTCACCAAACATTGCAGGGATACATTGGATGTCAAGACACGTGGAAAAAACGTACAAAACAAGAGATTGGAGACATCAATATTTTGGACGAATTTTTAAAGAATTTTCAAATTTTCAGATAGGAGGTTCCAGATGAGGTCAAAAACTACATAGTCAGATCTTCACCAAACTTTGCAGGAATACTTTGCATGTCAAGACACGTGGAAAAAACGTACAAAACAAGAGATCGGAGACATCAAGATTTTCGACGAATTTTTTAAGAATTTTCAAATTTTCAGATGGGAGGTTCCAGATAAGGTCAAAAACGACATACTCAGATCTTCACCAAACTTTGCATGGATACATTGGATGTCAAGACACGTGGAAAAAACGTACAAAACAAGAGATTGGAGACATCAAGATTTTGGACGAATTTTTTAAGAATTCTCAAATTTTCAGAAAGGAGGTTCCATATAAGGTCAAAAACTACAAACTCAGATCTTCACCAAACTTTGCAGGGATACATTGGATGTCAAGACACGTGGAAAAAACGTACAAAACAAGAGATTGGGGTCATCAAGATTTTGGACGAATTTTTTAAGAATTTTCAAATTTTCAGATAGGAGGTTCCAGATGAGGTCAAAAACTACATACTCAGATCTTCACCAAACTTTGCAGGAATACTTTGCATGTCAAGACACGTGGAAAAAACGTACAAAACAAGAGATCGGAGACATCAAGATTTTCGACGAATTTTTTAAGAATTTTCAAATTTTCAGATGGGAGGTTCCAGATAAGGTCAAAAACGACATACTCAGATCTTCACCAAACTTTGCATGGATACATTGGATGTCAAGACACGAGGAAAAAACATACAAAACATAGGATTGGTGACATCAAGATTTTGGACGAATTTTTTAAGAATTTTCAAATTTTCAGATAGGAGGTTCCATATAAGGTCAAAAACTACATACTCAGATCTTCACCAAACTTTGCAGGGATACATTGGATGTCAAGACACGTGGAAAAAACGTACAAAACAAGAGATTGGAGACATCAAGATTATGGACGAATTTTTTGAGAATTTTCAAATTTTCAGAAAGGAGGTTCCATATAAGGTCAAAAACTACATACTCAGATCTTCACCAAACTTTGCAGGGATACATTGGATGTCAAGACACGTGGAAAAAACGTACAAAACAAGAGATTGGAGACATCAAGATTTTCGACGAATTTTTTAAGAATTTTCAAATTTTCAGAAAGGATGTTCCAGATAAGGTCAAATACGACATACTCAGATCTTCACCAAACTTTGCAGGGATACATTGGAGGTCGAGACACGTGGAAAAAACGTACAAAACAAGAGCTTGGAGACATCAAGATTTTGGACGAATTTTTGAAGAATTTTCAAATTTTCTGATAGGAGGTCCCAGATAAGGTCAAAAACTACATACTCAGATCTCCACCAAACATTGCAGGGATACATTGGATGTCAAGACACGTGGAAAAAACGTACAAAACAAGAGATTGGAGACATCAAGATTTTCGACGAATTTTTGAAGAATTTTCAAATTTTCAGATAGGAGGTTCCAGATAAGGTCAAAAACTACATACTCAGATCTTCACCAAACGTTGCAGGGATACTTTGCATGTCAAGACACGTGGAAAAAACGTACAAAACAAGAGATTGGAGACATCAAGATTTTCGACGAATTTTTTAAGAATTTTCAAATTTTCAGATGGGAGGTTCCAGATAAGGTCAAAAACGACATACTCAGATCTTCACCAAACTTTGCATGGATACATTGGATGTCAAGACACGTGGAAAAAACGTACAAAACAAGAGATTGGGGTCATCAAGATTTTGCACGGATTTTTTAGGAATTTTCAAATTTTCAGATGGGAGGTTCCAGATAAGGTCAAAAACTACATACTCAGATCTTCACCAAACTTTGCAGGGATACATTGGATGTCAAGACACGTGGAAAAAACGTACAAAACAAGAGATTGGAGACATCAAGATTTTGGACGAATTTTTTAAGAATTTTCAAATTTTCAGATAGGAGGTTCCATATAAGGTCAAAAACTACATACTCAGATCTTCACCAAACTTTGCATGGATACATTATGTGTCAAGACACGTGGAAAAAACGTACAAAACAAAAGATTGGAGACATCAAGATTTTGGTCGAATTTTTTAAGAATTTTCAAATTTTCAGATGGGAGGTTCCAGATAAGGTCAAAAAATACATACTCAGATCTTCACCAAACTTTGCAGGGATACATTGGATGTCAAGACACGTGGAAAAAACGTACAAAAAAGAGATTGGAGACATCAAGATTTTGGACGAATTTTTTAACAATTTTCAAATTTTCAGAAAGGATGTTCCAGATAAGGTCAAAAACGACATACTCAGATCTTCACCAAACTTTGCAGGGATACATTGGATATCAAGACACGTGGAAAAAACGTACAAAACAAGAGATTGGAGACATCAAGATTTTGGACGAATTTTTTAAGAATTTTCAAATTTTCAGATAGGAGGTTCCAGATAAGGTCAAAAACTACATACTCAGATCTTCACCAAACTTTGCAGGGATACATTGGATGTCAAGACACGTGGAAAAAACGTACAAAACAAGAGATTGGGGTCATCAAGATTTTGGACGGATTTTTTAGGAATTTTCAAATTTTCAGATGGGAGGTTCCAGATAAGGTCAAAAACTACATACTCAGATCTTCACCAAACATTGCAGGGATACATTGGATGTCAAGACACGTGGAAAAAACGTACAAAACAAGAGATTGGAGACATCAAAATTTTGGACGAATTTTTTAAGAATTTTCAAATTTTCAGATAGGAGGTTCCAGATGAGGTCAAAAACTACATACTCAGATCTTCACCAAACTTTGTAGGAATACTTTGCATGTCAAGACACGTGGAAAAAACGTACAAAACAAGAGATCGGAGATATCAAGATTTTCGACGAATTTTTTAAGAATTTTCAAATTTTCAGATGGGAGGTTCCAGATAAGGTCAAAAACGACATACTCAGATCTTCACCAAACTTTGCATGGATACATTGGATGTCAAGACACGTGGAAAAAACATACAAAACATAGGATTGGTGACATCAAGATTTTGGACGAATTTTTTAAGAATTTTCAAATTTTCAGATAGGAGGTTCCATATAAGGTCAAAAACTACATACTCAGATCTTCACCAAACTTTGCAGGGATACATTGGAGGTCGAGACACGTGGAAAAAAAGTACAAAACAAGAGATTGGGGTCATCAAGATTTTGGACGGATTTTTTAGGAATTTTCAAATTTTCAGATGGGAGGTTCCAGATAAGGTCAAAAACTACATACTCAGATCTTCACCAAACATTGCAGGGATACATTGGATGTCAAGAGACGTGGAAAAAACGTACAAAACAAGAGATTGGAGACATCAAGGTTTTGGACGAATTTTTTAAGAATTTTCAAATTTTCAGATAGGAGGTTCCAGATGAGGTCAAAAACTACATACTCAGATCTTCACCAAACTTTGCAGGAATACTTTGCATGTCAAGACACGTGGAAAAAACGTACAAAACAAGAGATCGGAGACATCAAGATTTTCGACGAATTTTTTAAGAATTTTCAAATTTTCAGATGGGAGGTTCCAGATAAGGTCAAAAACGACATACTCAGATCTTCACCAAACTTTGCAGGGATCCATTGGAGGTCGAGACACGTGGAAAAAACGTACAAAACAAGAGATTGGAGACATCAAGATTTTGGACGAATTTTTTAAGAATTTTCAAATTTTCAGATAGGAGGTTCCATATAAGGTCAAAAACTACATACTCAGATCTTCACCAAACTTTGCAGGGATACATTGGATGTCAAGACACGTGGAAAAAACGTACAAAACAAGAGATTGGAGACATCAAGATTTTCGACGAATTTTTTAAGAATTTTCAAATTTTCAGAAAGGATGTTCCAGATAAAGTCAAAAACGACATACTCAGATCTTCACCAAACTTTGCAGGGATCCATTGGAGGTCGAGACACGTGGAAAAAACGTACAAAACAAGAGATTGGAGACATCAAGATTTTGGACGAATTTTTGAAGAATTTTCAAATTTTCAGATAGGAGGTTCCAGATAAGGTCTAAAACTACATACTCAGATCTCCACCAAACATTGCAGGAATACATTGGATGTCAAGACACGTGGAAAAAACGTACAAAACAAGATATTGGAGACATCAAGATTTTCGACGAATTTTTGAAGAATTTTCAAATTTTCAGATAGGAGGTTCCAGATAAGGTCAAAAACTACATACTCAGATCTTCACCAAACGTTGCAGGGATACTTTGCATGTCAAGACACGTGGAAAAAACGTACAAAACAAGAGATTGGAGACATCAAGATTTTCGACGAATTTTTTAAGAATTTTCAAATTTTCATATGGGAGGTTCCAGATAAGGTCAAAAACGACATACTCAGATCTTCACCAAACTTTGCATGGATACATTGGATGTCAAGACACGTGGAAAAAACGTACAAAACAAGAGATTGGGGTCATCAAGATTTTGCACGGATTTTTTAGGGATTTTCAAATTTTCAGATGGGATGTTCCAGATAAGGTCAAAAACAACATACTCAGATCTTCACCAAACTTTGCAGGGATACATTGGATGTCAAGACACGTGGAAAAAACGTACAAAACAAGAGATCGGAGACATCAAGATTTTCGACGAATTTTTTAAGAATTTTCAAATTTTCAGATGGGAGGTTCCAGATAAGGTCAAAAACTACATACTCAGATCTTCACCAAACTTTGCAGGGATACATTGGATGTCAAGACACGTGGAAAAAACGTACAAAACAAGAGATTGGAGACATCAAAATTTTGGACGAATTTTTTAAGAATTTTCAAATTTTCAAATAGGAGGTTCCAGATGAGGTCAAAAACTACATACTCAGATCTTCACCAAACTTTGCAGGGATACTTTGCATGTCAAGACACGTGGAAAAAACGTACAAAACAAGAGATCGGAGACATCAAGATTTTCGACGAATTTTTTAAGAATTTTCAAATTTTCAGATGGGAGGTTCCATATAAGGTCAAAAACTACATACTCAGATCTTCACCAAACTTTGCATGGATACATTATGTGTCAAGACACGTGGAAAAAACGTACAAAACAAAAGATTGGAGACATCAAGATTTTGGTCGAATTTTTTAAGAATTTTAAAATTTTCAGATGGGAGGTTCCAGATAAGGTCAAAAACTACATACTCAGATCTTCACCAAACTTTGCAGGGATACATTGGATGTCAAGACACGTGGAAAAAACGTACAAAACAAGAGATTGGAGACATCAAGATTTTCGACGAATTTTTTAAGAATTTTCAAATTTTCAGAAAGGATGTTCCAGATAAGGTCAAAAACGACATACTCAGATCTTCACCAAACTTTGCAGGGATACATTGGAGGTCGAGACACGTGGAAAAAACGTACAAAACAAGAGATTGGAGACATCAAGATTTTGGACGAATTTTTGAAGAATTTTCAAATTTTCTGATAGGAGGTCCCAGATAAGGTCAAAAACTACATACTCAGATCTCCACCAAACATTGCAGGGATACATTGGATGTCAAGACACGTGGAAAAAACGTACAAAACAAGAGATTGGAGACATCAAGTTTTTCGACGAATTTTTGAAGAATTTTCAAATTTTCAGATAGGAGGTTCCAGATAAGGTCAAAAACTACATACTCAGATCTTCACCAAACGTTGCAGGGATACTTTGCATGTCAAGACACGTGGAAAAAACGTACAAAACGAGAGATTGGAGACATCAAGATTTTCGACGAATTTTTTAAGAATTTTCAAATTTTCAGATGGGAGGTTCCAGATAAGGTCAAAAACGACATACTCAGATCTTCACCAAACTTTGCATGGATACATTGGATGTCAAGACACGTGGAAAAAACGTACAAAACAAGAGATTGGGGTCATCAAGATTTTGCACGGATTTTTTAGGAATTTTCAAATTTTCAGATGGGAGGTTCCAGATAAGGTCAAAAACTACATACTCAGATCTTCACCAAACTTTGCAGGGATACATTGGATGTCAAGACACGTGGAAAAAACGTACAAAACAAGAGATTGGAGACATCAAGATTTTGGACGAATTTTTTAAGAATTTTCAAATTTTCAGATAGGAGGTTCCATATAAGGCCAAAAACTACATACTCAGATCTTCACCAAACTTTGCAGAAATACTTTGCATGTCAAGACACGTGGAAAAAACGTACAAAACAAGAGATCGGAGACATCAAGATTTTCGACGAATTTTTTAAGAATTTTCAAATTTTCAGATGGGAGGTTCCAGATAAGGTCAAAAACGACATACTCAGATCTTCACCAAACTTTGCATGGATACATTGGATGTCAAGACACGTGGAAAAAACATACAAAACATAGGATTGGTGACATCAAGATTTTGGACGAATTTTTTAAGAATTTTCAAATTTTCAGATAGGAGGTTCCATATAAGGTCAAAAACTACATACTCAGATCTTCACCAAACTTTGCAGGGATACATTGGATGTCAAGACACGTGGAAAAAACGTACAAAACAAGAGATTGGAGACATCAAGATTATGGACGAATTTTTTGAGAATTTTCAAATTTTCAGAAAGGAGGTTCCATATAAGGTCAAAAACTACATACTCAGATCTTCACCAAACTTTGCAGGGATACATTGGATGTCAAGACACGTGGAAAAAACGTACAAAACAAGAGATTGGAGACATCAAGATTTTCGACGAATTTTTTAAGAATTTTCAAATTTTCAGAAAGGATGTTCCAGATAAGGTCAAAAACGACATACTCAGATCTTCACCAAACTTTGCAGGGATACATTGGAGGTCGAGACACGTGGAAAAAACGTACAAAACAAGAGATTGGAGACATCAAGATTTTGGACGAATTTTTGAAGAATTTTCAAATTTTCTGATAGGAGGTCGCAGATAAGGTCAAAAACTACATACTCAGATCTCCACCAAACATTGCAGGGATACATTGGATGTCAAGACACGTGGAAAAAACGTACAAAACAAGAGATTGGAGACATCAAGATTTTCGACGAATTTTTGAAGAATTTTCAAATTTTCAGATAGGAGGTTCCAGATAAGGTCAAAAACTACATACTCAGATCTTCACCAAACGTTGCAGGGATACTTTGCATGTCAAGACACGTGGAAAAAACGTACAAAACAAGAGATTGGAGACATCAAGATTTTCGACGAATTTTTTAAGAATTTTCAAATTTTCAGATGGGAGGTTCCAGATAAGGTCAAAAACGACATACTCAGATCTTCACCAAACTTTGCATGGATACATTGGATGTCAAGACACGTGGAAAAAACGTACAAAACAAGAGATTGGGGTCATCAAGATTTTGCACGGATTTTTTAGGAATTTTCAAATTTTCAGATGGGAGGTTCCAGATAAGGTCAAAAACTACATACTCAGATCTTCACCAAACTTTGCAGGGATACATTGGATGTCAAGACACGTGGAAAAAACGTACAAAACAAGAGATTGGAGACATCAAGATTTTGGACGAATTTTTTAAGCATTTTCAAATTTTCAGATAGGAGGTTCCATATAAGGTCAAAAACTACATACTCAGATCTTCACCAAACTTTGCATGGATACATTATGTGTCAAGACACGTGGAAAAAACGTACAAAACAAAAGATTGGAGACATCAAGATTTTGGTCGAATTTTTTAAGAATTTTCAAATTTTCAGATGGGAGGTTCCAGATAAGGTCAAAAACTACATACTCAGATCTTCACCAAACTTTGCAGGGATACATTGGATGTCAAGACACGTGGAAAAAACGTACAAAAAAGAGATTGGAGACATCACGATTTTGGACGAATTTTTTAACAATTTTCAAATTTTCAGAAAGGATGTTCCAGATAAGGTCAAAAACGACATACTCAGATCTTCACCAAACTTTGCAGGGATACATTGGATATCAAGACACGTGGAAAAAACGTACAAAACAAGAGATTGGAGACATCAAGATTTTGGACGAATTTTTTAAGAATTTTCAAATTTTCAGATAGGAGGTTCCAGATAAGGTCAAAAACTACATACTCAGATCTTCACCAAACTTTGCAGGGATACATTGGATGTCAAGACACGTGGAAAAAACGTACAAAACAAGAGATTGGGGTCATCAAGATTTTGCACGGATTTTTTAGGAATTTTCAAATTTTCAGATGGGAGGTTCCAGATAAGGTCAAAAACTACATACTCAGATCTTCACCAAACATTGCAGGGATACATTGGATGTCAAGACACGTGGAAAAAACGTACAAAACAAGAGATTGGAGACATCAAAATTTTGGACGAATTTTTTAAGAATTTTCAAATTTTCAGATAGGAGGTTCCAGATGAGGTCAAAAACTACATACTCAGATCTTCACCAAACTTTGCAGGAATACTTTGCATGTCAAGACACGTGGAAAAAACGTACAAAACAAGAGATCGGAGACATCAAGATTTTCGACGAATTTTTTAAGAATTTTCAAATTTTCAGAAAGGATGTTCCAGATAAGGTCAAAAACGACATACTCAGATCTTCACCAAACTTTGCAGGGATCCATTGGAGGTCGAGACACGTGGAAAAAACGTACAAAACAAGAGATTGGAGACATCAAGATTTTGGACGAATTTTTGAAGAATTTTCAAATTTTCAGATAGGAGGTTCCAGATAAGGTCTAAAACTACATACTCAGATCTCCACCAAACATTGCAGGAATACATTGGATGTCAAGACACGTGGAAAAAACGTACAAAACAAGATATTGGAGACATCAAGATTTTCGACGAATTTTTGAAGAATTTTCAAATTTTCAGATAGGAGGTTCCAGATAAGGTCAAAAACTACATACTCAGATCTTCACCAAACGTTGCAGGGATACTTTGCATGTCAAGACACGTGGAAAAAACGTACAAAACAAGAGATTGGAGACATCAAGATTTTCGACGAATTTTTTAAGAATTTTCAAATTTTCAGATGGGAGGTTCCAGATAAGGTCAAAAACGACATACTCAGATCTTCACCAAACTTTGCATGGATACATTGGATGTCAAGACACGTGGAAAAAACGTACAAAACAAGAGATTGGGGTCATCAAGATTTTGCACGGATTTTTTAGGGATTTTCAAATTTTCAGATGGGAGGTTCCAGATAAGGTCAAAAACTACATACTCAGATCTTCACCAAACTTTGCAGGGATACATTGGATGTCAAGACACGTGGAAAAAACGTACAAAACAAGAGATTGGAGACATCAAGATTTTGGACGAATTTTTTAAGAATTTTCAAATTTTCACATAGGAGGTTCCATATAAGGTCAAAAACTACATACTCAGATCTTCACCAAACTTTGCAGGAATACTTTGCATGTCAAGACACGTGGAAAAAACGTACAAAACAAGAGATCGGAGACATCAAGATTTTTTACGAATTTTTTAAGAATTTTCAAATTTTCAGATGGGAGGTTCCAGATAAGGTCAAAAACGACATACTCAGATCTTCACCAAACTTTGCATGGATACATTGGATGTCAAGACACGTGGAAAAAACGTACAAAACAAGAGATTGGAGACATCAAGATTTTGGACGAATTTTTTAAGAATTCTCAAATTTTCAGAAAGGAGGTTCCATATAAGGTCAAAAACTACATACTCAGATCTTCACCAAACTTTGCAGGGATACTTTGGATGTCAAGACACGTGGAAAAAACGTACAAAACAAGAGATTGGGGTCATCAAGATTTTGGACGAATTTTTTAAGAATTTTCAAATTTTCAGATGGGAGGTTCCATATAAGGTCAAAAACTACATACTCAGATCTTCACCAAACTTTGCATGGATACATTGGATGTCAAGACACGTGGAAAAAACGTACAAAACAAGAGATTGGGGTCATCAAGATTTTGCACGGATTTTTTAGGAATTTTCAAATTTTCAGATGGGAGGTTCCAGATAAGGTCAAAAACTACATACTCAGATCTTCACCAAACTTTGCAGGGATACATTGGATGTCAAGACACGTGGAAAAAACGTACAAAACAAGAGATTGGAGACATCAAGATTTTGGACGAATTTTTTAAGAATTTTCAAATTTTCAGATAGGAGGTTCCAGATAAGGTCAAAAACTACATACTCAGATCTTCACCAAACTTTGCATGGATACATTATGTGTCAAGACACGTGGAAAAAACGTACAAAACAAAAGATTGGAGACATCAAGATATTGGTCGAATTTTTTAAGAATTTTCAAATTTTCAGATGGGAGGTTCCAGATAAGGTCAAAAACTACATACTCAGATCTTCACCAAACTTTGCAGGGATACATTGGATGTCAAGACACGTGGAAAAAACGTACAAAACAAGAGATAGGAGACATCAAGATTTTCGACGAATTTTTTAACAATTTTCAAATTTTCAGAAAGGATGTTCCAGATAAGGTCAAAAACAACATACTCAGATCTTCACCAAACTTTGCAGGGATACATTGGATGTCAAGACACGTGGAAAAAACGTACAAAACAAGAGATCGGAGACATCAAGATTTTCGACGAATTTTTTAAGAATTTTCAAATTTTCAGATGGGAGGTTCCAGATAAGGTCAAAAACTACATACTCAGATCTTCACCAAACTTTGCAGGGATACATTGGATGTCAAGACACGTGGAAAAAACGTACAAAACAAGAGATTGGAGACATCAAAATTTTGGACGAATTTTTTAAGAATTTTCAAATTTTCAGATAGGAGGTTCCAGATGAGGTCAAAAACTACATACTCAGATCTTCACCAAACTTTGCAGGAATACTTTGCATGTCAAGACACGTGGAAAAAACGTACAAAACAAGAGATCGGAGACATCAAGATTTTCGACGAATTTTTTAAGAATTTTCAAATTTTCAGATAGGAGGTTCCATATAAGGTCAAAAACTACATACTCAGATCTTCACCAAACTTTGCATGGATACATTATGTGTCAAGACACGTGGAAAAAACGTACAAAACAAAAGATTGGAGACATCAAGATTTTGGTCGAATTTTTTAAGAATTTTCAAATTTTCAGATGGGAGGTTCCAGATAAGGTCAAAAACTACATACTCAGATCTTCACCAAACTTTGCAGGGATACATTGGATGTCAAGACACGTGGAAAAAACGTACAAAACAAGAGATTGGAGACATCAAGATTATGGACGAATTTTTTGAGAATTTTCAAATTTTCAGAAAGGAGGTTCCATATAAGGTCAAAAACTACATACTCAGATCTTCACCAAACTTTGCAGGGATACATTGGATGTCAAGACACGTGGAAAAAACGTACAAAACAAGAGATTGGAGACATCAAGATTTTCGACGAATTTTTTAAGAATTTTCAAATTTTCAGAAAGGATGTTCCAGATAAGGTCAAAAACGACATACTCAGATCTTCACCAAACTTTGCAGGGATACATTGGAGGTCGAGACACGTGGAAAAAACGTACAAAACAAGAGATTGGAGACATCAAGATTTTGGACGAATTTTTGAAGAATTTTCAAATTTTCTGATAGGAGGTCCCAGATAAGGTCAAAAACTACATACTCAGATCTCCACCAAACATTGCAGGGATACATTGGATGTCAAGACACGTGGAAAAAACGTACAAAACAAGAGATTGGAGACATCAAGATTTTCGACGAATTTTTGAAGAATTTTCAAATTTTCAGATAGGAGGTTCCAGATAAGGTCAAAAACTACATACTCAGATCTTCACCAAACGTTGCAGGGATACTTTGCATGTCAAGACACGTGGAAAAACGTACAAAACAAGAGATTGGAGACATCAAGATTTTCGACGAATTTTTTAAGAATTTTCAAATTTTCAGATAGGAGGTTCCAGATAAGGTCAAAAACGACATACTCAGATCTTCACCAAACTTTGCATGGATACATTGGATGTCAAGACACGTGGAAAAAACGTACAAAACAAGAGATTGGGGTCATCAAGATTTTGCACGGATTTTTTAGGAATTTTCAAATTTTCAGATGGGAGGTTCCAGATAAGGTCAAAAACTACATACTCAGATCTTCACCAAACTTTGCAGGGATACATTGGATGTCAAGACACGTGGAAAAAACGTACAAAACAAGAGATTGGAGACATCAAGATTTTGGACGAATTTTTTAAGAATTTTCAAATTTTCAGATAGGAGGTTCCATATAAGGTCAAAAACTACATACTCAGATCTTCACCAAACTTTGCAGGAATACTTTGCATGTCAAGACACGTGGAAAAAACGTACAAAACAAGAGATCGGAGACATCAAGATTTTCGACGAATTTTTTAAGAATTTTCAAATTTTCAGATGGGAGGTTCCAGATAAGGTCAAAAACTACATACTCAGATCTTCACCAAACTTTGCAGGGATACATTGGATGTCAAGACACGTGGAAAAAACGTACAAAACAAGAGATTGGAGACATCAAGATTATGGACGAATTTTTTGAGAATTTTCAAATTTTCAGAAAGGAGGTTCCATATAAGGTCAAAAACTACATACTCAGATCTTCACCAAACTTTGCAGGGATACATTGGATGTCAAGACACGTGGAAAAAACGTACAAAACAAGAGATTGGAGAATCAAGATTTTCGACGAATTTTTTAAGAATTTTCAAATTTTCAGAAAGGATGTTCCAGATAAGGTCAAAAACGACATACTCAGATCTTCACCAAACTTTGCAGGGATACATTGGAGGTCGAGACACGTGGAAAAAACGTACAAAACAAGAGATTGGAGACATCAAGATTTTGGACGAATTTTTGAAGAATTTTCAAATTTTCTGATAGGAGGTCCCAGATAAAGTCAAAAACTACATACTCAGATCTCCACCAAACATTGCAGGGATACATTGGATGTCAAGACACGTGGAAAAAACGTACAAAACAAGAGATTGGAGACATCAAGATTTTCGACGAATTTTTGAAGAATTTTCAAATTTTCAGATAGGAGGTTCCAGATAAGGTCAAAAACTACATACTCAGATCTTCACCAAACGTTGCAGGGATACTTTGCATGTCAAGACACGTGGAAAAAACGTACAAAACAAAAGATTGGAGACATCAAGATTTTCGACGAATTTTTTAAGAATTTTCAAATTTTCAGATGGGAGGTTCCAGATAAGGTCAAAAACGACATACTCAGATCTTCACCAAACTTTGCATGGATACATTGGATGTCAAGACACGTGGAAAAAACGTACAAAACAAGAGATTGGGGTCATCAAGATTTTGCACGGATTTTTTAGGAATTTTCAAATTTTCAGATGGGAGGTTCCAGATAAGGTCAAAAACTACATACTCAGATCTTCACCAAACTTTGCAGGGATACATTGGATGTCAAGACACGTGGAAAAAACGTACAAAACAAGAGATTGGAGACATCAAGATTTTGGACGAATTTTTTAAGCATTTTCAAATTTTCAGATAGGAGGTTCCATATAAGGTCAAAAACTACATACTCAGATCTTCACCAAACTTTGCATGGATACATTATGTGTCAAGACACGTGGAAAAAACGTATAAAACAAAAGATTGGAGACATCAAGATTTTGGTCGAATTTTTTAAGAATTTTCAAATTTTCAGATGGGAGGTTCCAGATAAGGGCAAAAACTACATACTCAGATCTTCACCAAACTTTGCAGGGATACATTGGATGTCAAGACACGTGGAAAAAACGTACAAAAAAGAGATTGGAGACATCAAGATTTTGGACGAATTTTTTAACAATTTTCAAATTTTCAGAAAGGATGTTCCAGATAAGGTCAAAAACGACATACTCAGATCTTCACCAAACTTTGCAGGGATACATTGGATATCAAGACACGTGGAAAAAACGTACAAAACAAGAGATTGGAGACATCAAGATTTTGGACGAATTTTTTAAGAATTTTCAAATTTTCAGATAGGAGGTTCCAGATAAGGTCAAAAACTACATACTCAGATCTTCACCAAACTTTGCAGGGATACATTGGATGTCAAGACACGTGGAAAAAACGTACAAAACAAGAGATTGGGGTCATCAAGATTTTGCACGGATTTTTTAGGAATTTTCAAATTTTCAGATGGGAGGTTCCAGATAAGGTCAAAAACTACATACTCAGATCTTCACCAAACATTGCAGGGATACATTGGATGTCAAGACACGTGGAAAAAACGTACAAAACAAGAGATTGGAGACATCAAAATTTTGGACGAATTTTTTAAGAATTTTCAAATTTTCAGATAGGAGGTTCCAGATGAGGTCAAAAACTACATACTCAGATCTTCACCAAACTTTGCAGGAATACTTTGCATGTCAAGACACGTGGAAAAAACGTACAAAACAAGAGATCGGAGACATCAAGATTTTCGACGAATTTTTTAAGAATTTTCAAATTTTCAGATGGGAGGTTCCAGATAAGGTCAAAAACGACATACTCAGATCTTCACCAAACTTTGCATGGATACATTGGATGTCAAGACACGTGGAAAAAACATACAAAACATAGGATTGGTGACATCAAGATTTTGGACGAATTTTTTAAGAATTTTCAAATTTTCAGATAGGAGGTTCCATATAAGGTCAAAAACTACATACTCAGATCTTCACCAAACTTTGCAGGGATACATTGGAGGTCGAGACACGTGGAAAAAAAGTACAAAACAAGAGATTGGGGTCATCAAGATTTTGGACGGATTTTTTAGGAATTTTCAAATTTTCAGATGGGAGGTTCCAGATAAGGTCAAAAACTACATACTCAGATCTTCACCAAACATTGCAGGGATACATTGGATGTCAAGACACGTGGAAAAAACGTACAAAACAAGAGATTGGAGACATCAAGATTTTGGACGAATTTTTTAAGAATTTTCAAATTTTCAGATAGGAGGTTCCAGATGAGGTCAAAAACTACATACTCAGATCTTCACCAAACTTTGCAGGAATACTTTGCATGTCAAGACACGTGGAAAAAACGTACAAAACAAGAGATTGGAGACATCAAGATTTTCGACGAATTTTTTAAGAATTTTCAAATTTTCAGATGGGAGGTTCCATATAAGGTCAAAAACTACATACTCAGATCTTCACCAAACTTTGCATGGATACATTGGATGTCAAGACACGTGGAAAAAACGTACAAAACAAGAGATTGGGGTCATCAAGATTTTGCACGGATTTTTTAGGAATTTTCAAATTTTCAGATGGGAGGTTCCAGATAAGGTCAAAAACTACATACTCAGATCTTCACCAAACTTTGCAGGGATACATTGGATGTCAAGACACGTGGAAAAAACGTACAAAACAAGAGATTGGAGACATCAAGATTTTGGACGAATTTTTTAAGAATTTTCAAATTTTCAGATAGGAGGTTCCAGATAAGGTCAAAAACTACATACTCAGATCTTCACCAAACTTTGCATGGATACATTATGTGTCAAGACACGTGGAAAAAACGTACAAAACAAAAGATTGGAGACATCAAGATATTGGTCGAATTTTTTAAGAATTTTCAAATTTTCAGATGGGAGGTTCCAGATAAGGTCAAAAACTACATACTCAGATCTTCACCAAACTTTGCAGGGATACATTGGATGTCAAGACACGTGGAAAAAACGTACAAAACAAGAGATAGGAGACATCAAGATTTTCGACGAATTTTTTAACAATTTTCAAATTTTCAGAAAGGATGTTCCAGATAAGGTCAAAAACAACATACTCAGATCTTCACCAAACTTTGCAGGGATACATTGGATGTCAAGACACGTGGAAAAAACGTACAAAACAAGAGATCGGAGACATCAAGATTTTCGACGAATTTTTTAAGAATTTTCAAATTTTCAGATGGGAGGTTCCAGATAAGGTCAAAAACTACATACTCAGATCTTCACCAAACTTTGCAGGGATACATTGGATGTCAAGACACGTGGAAAAAACGTACAAAACAAGAGATTGGAGACATCAAAATTTTGGACGAATTTTTTAAGAATTTTCAAATTTTCAGATAGGAGGTTCCAGATGAGGTCAAAAACTACATACTCAGATCTTCACCAAACTTTGCAGGAATACTTTGCATGTCAAGACACGTGGAAAAAACGTACAAAACAAGAGATCGGAGACATCAAGATTTTCGACGAATTTTTTAAGAATTTTCAAATTTTCAGATAGGAGGTTCCATATAAGGTCAAAAACTACATACTCAGATCTTCACCAAACTTTGCATGGATACATTATGTGTCAAGACACGTGGAAAAAACGTACAAAACAAAAGATTGGAGACATCAAGATTTTGGTCGAATTTTTTAAGAATTTTCAAATTTTCGGATGGGAGGTTCCAGATAAGGTCAAAAACTACATACTCAGATCTTCACCAAACTTTGCAGGGATACATTGGATGTCAAGACACGTGGAAAAAACGTACAAAACAAGAGATTGGAGACATCAAGATTATGGACGAATTTTTTGAGAATTTTCAAATTTTCAGAAAGGAGGTTCCATATAAGGTCAAAAACTACATACTCAGATCTTCACCAAACTTTGCAGGGATACATTGGATGTCAAGACACGTGGAAAAAACGTACAAAACAAGAGATTGGAGACATCAAGATTTTCGACGAATTTTTTAAGAATTTTCAAATTTTCAGAAAGGATGTTCCAGATAAGGTCAAAAACGACATACTCAGATCTTCACCAAACTTTGCAGGGATACATTGGAGGTCGAGACACGTGGAAAAAACGTACAAAACAAGAGATTGGAGACATCAAGATTTTGGACGAATTTTTGAAGAATTTTCAAATTTTCTGATAGGAGGTCCCAGATAAGGTCAAAAACTACATACTCAGATCTCCACCAAACATTGCAGGGATACATTGGATGTCAAGACACGTGGAAAAAACGTACAAAACAAGAGATTGGAGACATCAAGATTTTCGACGAATTTTTGAAGAATTTTCAAATTTTCAGATAGGAGGTTCCAGATAAGGTCAAAAACTACATACTCAGATCTTCACCAAACGTTGCAGGGATACTTTGCATGTCAAGACACGTGGAAAAACGTACAAAACAAGAGATTGGAGACATCAAGATTTTCGACGAATTTTTTAAGAATTTTCAAATTTTCAGATAGGAGGTTCCAGATAAGGTCAAAAACGACATACTCAGATCTTCACCAAACTTTGCATGGATACATTGGATGTCAAGACACGTGGAAAAAACGTACAAAACAAGAGATTGGGGTCATCAAGATTTTGCACGGATTTTTTAGGAATTTTCAAATTTTCAGATGGGAGGTTCCAGATAAGGTCAAAAACTACATACTCAGATCTTCACCAAACTTTGCAGGGATACATTGGATGTCAAGACACGTGGAAAAAACGTACAAAACAAGAGATTGGAGACATCAAGATTTTGGACGAATTTTTTAAGAATTTTCAAATTTTCAGATAGGAGGTTCCATATAAGGTCAAAAACTACATACTCAGATCTTCACCAAACTTTGCAGGAATACTTTGCATGTCAAGACACGTGGAAAAAACGTACAAAACAAGAGATCGGAGACATCAAGATTTTCGACGAATTTTTTAAGAATTTTCAAATTTTCAGATGGGAGGTTCCAGATAAGGTCAAAAACTACATACTCAGATCTTCACCAAACTTTGCAGGGATACATTGGATGTCAAGACACGTGGAAAAAACGTACAAAACAAGAGATTGGAGACATCAAGATTATGGACGAATTTTTTGAGAATTTTCAAATTTTCAGAAAGGAGGTTCCATATAAGGTCAAAAACTACATACTCAGATCTTCACCAAACTTTGCAGGGATACATTGGATGTCAAGACACGTGGAAAAAACGTACAAAACAAGAGATTGGAGAATCAAGATTTTCGACGAATTTTTTAAGAATTTTCAAATTTTCAGAAAGGATGTTCCAGATAAGGTCAAAAACGACATACTCAGATCTTCACCAAACTTTGCAGGGATACATTGGAGGTCGAGACACGTGGAAAAAACGTACAAAACAAGAGATTGGAGACATCAAGATTTTGGACGAATTTTTGAAGAATTTTCAAATTTTCTGATAGGAGGTCCCAGATAAAGTCAAAAACTACATACTCAGATCTCCACCAAACATTGCAGGGATACATTGGATGTCAAGACACGTGGAAAAAACGTACAAAACAAGAGATTGGAGACATCAAGATTTTCGACGAATTTTTGAAGAATTTTCAAATTTTCAGATAGGAGGTTCCAGATAAGGTCAAAAACTACATACTCAGATCTTCACCAAACGTTGCAGGGATACTTTGCATGTCAAGACACGTGGAAAAAACGTACAAAACAAAAGATTGGAGACATCAAGATTTTCGACGAATTTTTTAAGAATTTTCAAATTTTCAGATGGGAGGTTCCAGATAAGGTCAAAAACGACATACTCAGATCTTCACCAAACTTTGCATGGATACATTGGATGTCAAGACACGTGGAAAAAACGTACAAAACAAGAGATTGGGGTCATCAAGATTTTGCACGGATTTTTTAGGAATTTTCAAATTTTCAGATGGGAGGTTCCAGATAAGGTCAAAAACTACATACTCAGATCTTCACCAAACTTTGCAGGGATACATTGGATGTCAAGACACGTGGAAAAAACGTACAAAACAAGAGATTGGAGACATCAAGATTTTGGACGAATTTTTTAAGCATTTTCAAATTTTCAGATAGGAGGTTCCATATAAGGTCAAAAACTACATACTCAGATCTTCACCAAACTTTGCATGGATACATTATGTGTCAAGACACGTGGAAAAAACGTATAAAACAAAAGATTGGAGACATCAAGATTTTGGTCGAATTTTTTAAGAATTTTCAAATTTTCAGATGGGAGGTTCCAGATAAGGGCAAAAACTACATACTCAGATCTTCACCAAACTTTGCAGGGATACATTGGATGTCAAGACACGTGGAAAAAACGTACAAAAAAGAGATTGGAGACATCAAGATTTTGGACGAATTTTTTAACAATTTTCAAATTTTCAGAAAGGATGTTCCAGATAAGGTCAAAAACGACATACTCAGATCTTCACCAAACTTTGCAGGGATACATTGGATATCAAGACACGTGGAAAAAACGTACAAAACAAGAGATTGGAGACATCAAGATTTTGGACGAATTTTTTAAGAATTTTCAAATTTTCAGATAGGAGGTTCCAGATAAGGTCAAAAACTACATACTCAGATCTTCACCAAACTTTGCAGGGATACATTGGATGTCAAGACACGTGGAAAAAACGTACAAAACAAGAGATTGGGGTCATCAAGATTTTGCACGGATTTTTTAGGAATTTTCAAATTTTCAGATGGGAGGTTCCAGATAAGGTCAAAAACTACATACTCAGATCTTCACCAAACATTGCAGGGATACATTGGATGTCAAGACACGTGGAAAAAACGTACAAAACAAGAGATTGGAGACATCAAAATTTTGGACGAATTTTTTAAGAATTTTCAAATTTTCAGATAGGAGGTTCCAGATGAGGTCAAAAACTACATACTCAGATCTTCACCAAACTTTGCAGGAATACTTTGCATGTCAAGACACGTGGAAAAAACGTACAAAACAAGAGATCGGAGACATCAAGATTTTCGACGAATTTTTTAAGAATTTTCAAATTTTCAGATGGGAGGTTCCAGATAAGGTCAAAAACGACATACTCAGATCTTCACCAAACTTTGCATGGATACATTGGATGTCAAGACACGTGGAAAAAACATACAAAACATAGGATTGGTGACATCAAGATTTTGGACGAATTTTTTAAGAATTTTCAAATTTTCAGATAGGAGGTTCCATATAAGGTCAAAAACTACATACTCAGATCTTCACCAAACTTTGCAGGGATACATTGGAGGTCGAGACACGTGGAAAAAAAGTACAAAACAAGAGATTGGGGTCATCAAGATTTTGGACGGATTTTTTAGGAATTTTCAAATTTTCAGATGGGAGGTTCCAGATAAGGTCAAAAACTACATACTCAGATCTTCACCAAACATTGCAGGGATACATTGGATGTCAAGACACGTGGAAAAAACGTACAAAACAAGAGATTGGAGACATCAAGATTTTGGACGAATTTTTTAAGAATTTTCAAATTTTCAGATAGGAGGTTCCAGATGAGGTCAAAAACTACATACTCAGATCTTCACCAAACTTTGCAGGAATACTTTGCATGTCAAGACACGTGGAAAAAACGTACAAAACAAGAGATTGGAGACATCAAGATTTTCGACGAATTTTTTAAGAATTTTCAAATTTTCAGATGGGAGGTTCCAGATAAGGTCAAAAACGACATACTCAGATCTTCACCAAACTTTGCATGGATACATTGGATGTCAAGACACGTGGAAAAAACGTACAAAACAAGAGATTGGAGACATCAAGATTTTGGACGAATTTTTTAAGAATTCTCAAATTTTCAGAAAGGAGGTTCCATATAAGGTCAAAAACTACAAACTCAGATCTTCACCAAACTTTGCAGGGATACATTGGATGTCAAGACACGTGGAAAAAACGTACAAAACAAGAGATTGGGGTCATCAAGATTTTGGACGAATTTTTTAAGAATTTTCAAATTTTCAGATAGGAGGTTCCAGATGAGGTCAAAAACTACATACTCAGATCTTCACCAAACTTTGCAGGAATACTTTGCATGTCAAGACACGTGGAAAAAACGTACAAAACAAGAGATCGGAGACATCAAGATTTTCGACGAATTTTTTAAGAATTTTCAAATTTTCAGATGGGAGGTTCCAGATAAGGTCAAAAACGACATACTCAGATCTTCACCAAACTTTGCATGGATACATTGGATGTCAAGACACGAGGAAAAAACATACAAAACATAGGATTGGTGACATCAAGATTTTGGACGAATTTTTTAAGAATTTTCAAATTTTCAGATAGGAGGTTCCATATAAGGTCAAAAACTACATACTCAGATCTTCACCAAACTTTGCAGGGATACATTGGATGTCAAGACACGTGGAAAAAACGTACAAAACAAGAGATTGGAGACATCAAGATTATGGACGAATTTTTTGAGAATTTTCAAATTTTCAGAAAGGAGGTTCCATATAAGGTCAAAAACTACATACTCAGATCTTCACCAAACTTTGCAGGGATACATTGGATGTCAAGACACGTGGAAAAAACGTACAAAACAAGAGATTGGAGACATCAAGATTTTCGACGAATTTTTTAAGAATTTTCAAATTTTCAGATGGGAGGTTCCAGATAAGGTCAAAAACGACATACTCAGATCTTCACCAAACTTTGCATAGATACATTGGATGTCAAGACACGTGGAAAAAACATACAAAACATAGGATTGGTGACATCAAGATTTTGGACGAATTTTTTAAGAATTTTCAAATTTTCAGATAGGAGGTTCCATATAAGGTCAAAAACTACATACTCAGATCTTCACCAAACTTTGCAGGGATACATTGGATGTCAAGACACGTGGAAAAAACGTACAAAACAAGAGATTGGAGACATCAAGATTATGGACGAATTTTTTGAGAATTTTCAAATTTTCAGAAAGGAGGTTCCATATAAGGTCAAAAACTACATACTCAGATCTTCACCAAACTTTGCAGGGATACATTGGATGTCAAGACACGTGGAAAAAACGTACAAAACAAGAGATTGGAGACATCAAGATTTTCGACGAATTTTTTAAGAATTTTCAAATTTTCAGAAAGGATGTTCCAGATAAGGTCAAAAACGACATACTCAGATCTTCACCAAACTTTGCAGGGATACATTGGAGGTCGAGACACGTGGAAAAAACGTACAAAACAAGAGCTTGGAGACATCAAGATTTTGGACGAATTTTTGAAGAATTTTCAAATTTTCTGATAGGAGGTCCCAGATAAGGTCAAAAACTACATACTCAGATCTCCACCAAACATTGCAGGGATACATTGGATGTCAAGACACGTGGAAAAAACGTACAAAACAAGAGATTGGAGACATCAAGATTTTCGACGAATTTTTGAAGAATTTTCAAATTTTCAGATAGGAGGTTCCAGATAAGGTCAAAAACTACATACTCAGATCTTCACCAAACGTTGCAGGGATACTTTGCATGTCAAGACACGTGGAAAAAACGTACAAAACAAGAGATTGGAGACATCAAGATTTTCGACGAATTTTTTAAGAATTTTCAAATTTTCAGATGGGAGGTTCCAGATAAGGTCAAAAACGACATACTCAGATCTTCACCAAACTTTGCATGGATACATTGGATGTCAAGACACGTGGAAAAAACGTACAAAACAAGAGATTGGGGTCATCAAGATTTTGCACGGATTTTTTAGGAATTTTCAAATTTTCAGATGGGAGGTTCCAGATAAGGTCAAAAACTACATACTCAGATCTTCACCAAACTTTGCAGGGATACATTGGATGTCAAGACACGTGGAAAAAACGTACAAAACAAGAGATTGGAGACATCATGATTTTGGACGAATTTTTAAGAATTTTCAAATTTTCAGATAGGAGGTTCCATATAAGGTCAAAAACTACATACTCAGATCTTCACCAAACTTTGCATGGATACATTATGTGTCAAGACACGTGGAAAAAACGTACAAAACAAAAGATTGGAGACATCAAGATTTTGGTCGAATTTTTTAAGAATTTTCAAATTTTCAGATGGGAGGTTCCAGATAAGGTCAAAAAATACATACTCAGATCTTCACCAAACTTTGCAGGGATACATTGGATGTCAAGACACGTGGAAAAAACGTACAAAAAAGAGATTGGAGACATCAAGATTTTGGACGAATTTTTTAACAATTTTCAAATTTTCAGAAAGGATGTTCCAGATAAGGTCAAAAACGACATACTCAGATCTTCACCAAACTTTGCAGGGATACATTGGATATCAAGACACGTGGAAAAAACGTACAAAACAAGAGATTGGAGACATCAAGATTTTGGACGAATTTTTTAAGAATTTTCAAATTTTCAGATAGGAGGTTCCAGATAAGGTCAAAAACTACATACTCAGATCTTCACCAAACTTTGCAGGGATACATTGGATGTCAAGACACGTGGAAAAAACGTACAAAACAAGAGATTGGGGTCATCAAGATTTTGGACGGATTTTTTAGGAATTTTTCAAATTTTCAGATGGGAGGTTCCAGATAAGGTCAAAAACTACATACTCAGATCTTCACCAAACATTGCAGGGATACATTGGATGTCAAGACACGTGGAAAAAACGTACAAAACAAGAGATTGGAGACATCAAAATTTTGGACGAATTTTTTAAGAATTTTCAAATTTTCAGATAGGAGGTTCCAGATGAGGTCAAAAACTACATACTCAGATCTTCACCAAACTTTGCAGGAATACTTTGCATGTCAAGACACGTGGAAAAAACGTACAAAACAAGAGATCGGAGACATCAAGATTTTCGACGAATTTTTTAAGAATTTTCAAATTTTCAGATGGAGGTTCCAGATAAGGTCAAAAACGACATACTCAGATCTTCACCAAACTTTGCATGGATACATTGGATGTCAAGACACGTGGAAAAAACATACAAAACATAGATTGGTGACATCAAGATTTTGGACGAATTTTTAAGAATTTTCAAATTTTCAGATAGGAGGTTCCATATAAGGTCAAAAACTACATACTCAGATCTTCACCAAACTTTGCAGGGATACATTGGAGGTCGAGACACGTGGAAAAAAAGTACAAAACAAGAGATTGGGGTCATCAAGATTTTGGACGGATTTTTTAGAATTTTCAAATTTTCAGATGGGAGGTTCCAGCCAGATAAGGTCAAAAACTACATACTCAGATCTTCACCAAACATTGCAGGGATACATTGGATGTCAAGACACGTGGAAAAAACGTACAAAACAAGAGATTGGAGACATCAAGATTTTGGACGAATTTTTTAAGAATTTTCAAATTTTCAGATAGGAGGTTCCAGATGAGGTCAAAAACTACATACTCAGATCTTCACCAAACTTTGCAGGAATACTTTGCATGTCAAGACACGTGGAAAAAACGTACAAAACAAGAGATTGGAGACATCAAGATTTTCGACGAATTTTTTAAGAATTTTCAAATTTTCAGATGGGAGGTTCCAGATAAGGTCAAAAACGACATACTCAGATCTTCACCAAACTTTGCATGGATACATTGGATGTCAAGACACGTGGAAAAAACGTACAAAACAAGAGATTGGAGACATCAAGATTTTGGACGAATTTTTTAAGAATTCTCAAATTTTCAGAAAGGAGGTTCCATATAAGGTCAAAAACTACAAACTCAGATCTTCACCAAACTTTGCAGGGATACATTGGATGTCAAGACACGTGGAAAAAACGTACAAAACAAGAGATTGGGGTCATCAAGATTTTGGACGAATTTTTTAAGAATTTTCAAATTTTCAGATAGGAGGTTCCAGATGAGGTCAAAAACTACATACTCAGATCTTCACCAAACTTTGCAGGAATACTTTGCATGTCAAGACACGTGGAAAAAACGTACAAAACAAGAGATCGGAGACATCAAGATTTTCGACGAATTTTTTAAGAATTTTCAAATTTTCAGATGGGAGGTTCCAGATAAGGTCAAAAACGACATACTCAGATCTTCACCAAACTTTGCATGGATACATTGGATGTCAAGACACGAGGAAAAAACATACAAAACATAGGATTGGTGACATCAAGATTTTGGACGAATTTTTTAAGAATTTTCAAATTTTCAGATAGGAGGTTCCATATAAGGTCAAAAACTACATACTCAGATCTTCACCAAACTTTGCAGGGATACATTGGATGTCAAGACACGTGGAAAAAACGTACAAAACAAGAGATTGGAGACATCAAGATTATGGACGAATTTTTTGAGAATTTTCAAATTTTCAGAAAGGAGGTTCCATATAAGGTCAAAAACTACATACTCAGATCTTCACCAAACTTTGCAGGGATACATTGGATGTCAAGACACGTGGAAAAAACGTACAAAACAAGAGATTGGAGACATCAAGATTTTCGACGAATTTTTTAAGAATTTTCAAATTTTCAGATGGGAGGTTCCAGATAAGGTCAAAAACGACATACTCAGATCTTCACCAAACTTTGCATAGATACATTGGATGTCAAGACACGTGGAAAAAACATACAAAACATAGGATTGGTGACATCAAGATTTTGGACGAATTTTTTAAGAATTTTCAAATTTTCAGATAGGAGGTTCCATATAAGGTCAAAAACTACATACTCAGATCTTCACCAAACTTTGCAGGGATACATTGGATGTCAAGACACGTGGAAAAAACGTACAAAACAAGAGATTGGAGACATCAAGATTATGGACGAATTTTTTGAGAATTTTCAAATTTTCAGAAAGGAGGTTCCATATAAGGTCAAAAACTACATACTCAGATCTTCACCAAACTTTGCAGGGATACATTGGATGTCAAGACACGTGGAAAAAACGTACAAAACAAGAGATTGGAGACATCAAGATTTTCGACGAATTTTTTAAGAATTTTCAAATTTTCAGAAAGGATGTTCCAGATAAGGTCAAAAACGACATACTCAGATCTTCACCAAACTTTGCAGGGATACATTGGAGGTCGAGACACGTGGAAAAAACGTACAAAACAAGAGCTTGGAGACATCAAGATTTTGGACGAATTTTTGAAGAATTTTCAAATTTTCTGATAGGAGGTCCCAGATAAGGTCAAAAACTACATACTCAGATCTCCACCAAACATTGCAGGGATACATTGGATGTCAAGACACGTGGAAAAAACGTACAAAACAAGAGATTGGAGACATCAAGATTTTCGACGAATTTTTGAAGAATTTTCAAATTTTCAGATAGGAGGTTCCAGATAAGGTCAAAAACTACATACTCAGATCTTCACCAAACGTTGCAGGGATACTTTGCATGTCAAGACACGTGGAAAAAACGTACAAAACAAGAGATTGGAGACATCAAGATTTTCGACGAATTTTTTAAGAATTTTCAAATTTTCAGATGGGAGGTTCCAGATAAGGTCAAAAACGACATACTCAGATCTTCACCAAACTTTGCATGGATACATTGGATGTCAAGACACGTGGAAAAAACGTACAAAACAAGAGATTGGGGTCATCAAGATTTTGCACGGATTTTTTAGGAATTTTCAAATTTTCAGATGGGAGGTTCCAGATAAGGTCAAAAACTACATACTCAGATCTTCACCAAACTTTGCAGGGATACATTGGATGTCAAGACACGTGGAAAAAACGTACAAAACAAGAGATTGGAGACATCAAGATTTTGGACGAATTTTTTAAGAATTTTCAAATTTTCAGATAGGAGGTTCCATATAAGGTCAAAAACTACATACTCAGATCTTCACCAAACTTTGCATGGATACATTATGTGTCAAGACACGTGGAAAAAACGTACAAAACAAAAGATTGGAGACATCAAGATTTTGGTCGAATTTTTTAAGAATTTTCAAATTTTCAGATGGGAGGTTCCAGATAAGGTCAAAAAATACATACTCAGATCTTCACCAAACTTTGCAGGGATACATTGGATGTCAAGACACGTGGAAAAAACGTACAAAAAAGAGATTGGAGACATCAAGATTTTGGACGAATTTTTTAACAATTTTCAAATTTTCAGAAAGGATGTTCCAGATAAGGTCAAAAACGACATACTCAGATCTTCACCAAACTTTGCAGGGATACATTGGATATCAAGACACGTGGAAAAAACGTACAAAACAAGAGATTGGAGACATCAAGATTTTGGACGAATTTTTTAAGAATTTTCAAATTTTCAGATAGGAGGTTCCAGATAAGGTCAAAAACTACATACTCAGATCTTCACCAAACTTTGCAGGGATACATTGGATGTCAAGACACGTGGAAAAAACGTACAAAACAAGAGATTGGGGTCATCAAGATTTTGGACGGATTTTTTAGGAATTTTCAAATTTTCAGATGGGAGGTTCCAGATAAGGTCAAAAACTACATACTCAGATCTTCACCAAACATTGCAGGGATACATTGGATGTCAAGACACGTGGAAAAAACGTACAAAACAAGAGATTGGAGACATCAAAATTTTGGACGAATTTTTTAAGAATTTTCAAATTTTCAGATAGGAGGTTCCAGATGAGGTCAAAAACTACATACTCAGATCTTCACCAAACTTTGTAGGAATACTTTGCATGTCAAGACACGTGGAAAAAACGTACAAAACAAGAGATAGGAGACATCAAGATTTTCGACGAATTTTTTAAGAATTTTCAAATTTTCAGATGGGAGGTTCCAGATAAGGTCAAAAACGACATACTCAGATCTTCACCAAACTTTGCATGGATACATTGGATGTCAAGACACGTGGAAAAAACATACAAAACATAGGATTGGTGACATCAAGATTTTGGACGAATTTTTTAAGAATTTTCAAATTTTCAGATAGGAGGTTCCATATAAGGTCAAAAACTACATACTCAGATCTTCACCAAACTTTGCAGGGATACATTGGAGGTCGAGACACGTAGAAAAAAAGTACAAAACAAGAGATTGGGGTCATCAAGATTTTGGACGGATTTTTTAGGAATTTTCAAATTTTCAGATGGGAGGTTCCAGATAAGGTCAAAAACTACATACTCAGATCTTCACCAAACATTGCAGGGATACATTGGATGTCAAGAGACGTGGAAAAAACGTACAAAACAAGAGATTGGAGACATCAAGATTTTGGACGAATTTTTTAAGAATTTTCAAATTTTCAGATAGGAGGTTCCAGATGAGGTCAAAAACTACATACTCAGATCTTCACCAAACTTTGCAGGAATACTTTGCATGTCAAGACACGTGGAAAAAACGTACAAAACAAGAGATCGGACACATCAAGATTTTCGACGAATTTTTTAAGAATTTTCAAATTTTCAGATGGGAGGTTCCAGATAAGGTCAAAAACGACATACTCAGATCTTCACCAAACTTTGCAGGGATCCATTGGAGGTCGAGACACGTGGAAAAAACGTACAAAACAAGAGATTGGAGACATCAAGATTTTGGACGAATTTTTTAAGAATTTTCAAATTTTCAGATAGGAGGTTCCATATAAGGTCAAAAACTACATACTCAGATCTTCACCAAACTTTGCAGGGATACATTGGATGTCAAGACACGTGGAAAAAACGTACAAAACAAGAGATTGGAGACATCAAGATTTTCGAAGAATTTTTTAACAATTTTCAAATTTTCAGAAAGGATGTTCCAGATAAGGTCAAAAACGACATACTCAGATCTTCACCAAACTTTGCAGGGATCCATTGGAGGTCGAGACACGTGGAAAAAACGTACAAAACAAGAGATTGGAGACATCAAGATTTTGGACGAATTTTTGAAGAATTTTCAAATTTTCAGATAGGAGGTTCCAGATAAGGTCTAAAACTACATTCTCAGATCTCCACCAAACATTGCAGGAATACATTGGATGTCAAGACACGTGGAAAAAACGTACAAAACAAGATATTGGAGACATCAAGATTTTCGACGAATTTTTGAAGAATTTTCAAATTTTCAGATAGGAGGTTCCAGATAAGGTCAAAAACTACATACTCAGATCTTCACCAAACGTTGCAGGGATACTTTGCATGTCAAGACACGTGGAAAAAACGTACAAAACAAAAGATTGGAGACATCAAGATTTTCGACGAATTTTTTAAGAATTTTCAAATTTTCAGATGGGAGGTTCCAGATAAGGTCAAAAACGACATACTCAGATCTTCACCAAACTTTGCATGGATACATTGGATGTCAAGACACGTGGAAAAAACGTACAAAACAAGAGATTGGAGACATCAAGATTTTGGACGAATTTTTTAAGAATTCTCAAATTTTCAGAAAGGAGGTTCCATATAAGGTCAAAAACTACATACTCAGATCTTCACCAAACTTTGCAGGGATACTTTGGATGTCAAGACACGTGGAAAAAACGTACAAAACAAGAGATTGAGGTCATCAAGATTTTGGACGAATTTTTTAAGAATTTTCAAATTTTCAGATGGGAGGTTCAATATAAGGTCAAAAACTACATACTCAGATCTTCACCAAACTTTGCATGGATACATTGGATGTCAAGACACGTGGAAAAAACATACAAAACATAGGATTCGGAACATCAAGATTTTGGTCGAATTTTTTAAGAATTTTCAAATTTTCAGATAGGAGGTTCCATATAAGGTCAAAAACTACATACTCAGATCTTCACCAAACATTGCAGGAATACATTGGATGTCAAGACACGTGGAAAAAACGTACAAAACAAGAGATTGGAGACATCAAGATTTTGGACGAATTTTTTAACAATTTTCAAATTTTCAGAAAGGATGTTCCAGATAAGGTCAAAAACGACATACTCAGATCTTCACCAAACTTTGCAGGGATACATTGGATATCAAGACACGTGGAAAAAACGTACAAAACAAGAGATTGGAGACATCAAGATTTTGGACGAATTTTTTAAGAATTTTCAAATTTTCAGATAGGAGGTTCCAGATAAGGTCAAAAACTACATACTCAGATCTTCACCAAACTTTGCAGGGATACATTGGATGTCAAGACACGTGGAAAAAACGTACAAAACAAGAGATTGGGGTCATCAAGATTTTGGACGGATTTTTTAGGAATTTTCAAATTTTCAGATGGGAGGTTCCAGATAAGGTCAAAAACTACATACTCAGA
The DNA here is from genome assembly GCF_977018435.1 of Lepisma saccharinum. Taxonomy (NCBI): domain Eukaryota; kingdom Metazoa; phylum Arthropoda; class Insecta; order Zygentoma; family Lepismatidae; genus Lepisma; species Lepisma saccharinum. Next base: position 37,762 of record NW_028143104.1, on the reverse strand, counting down.
TCTTCACCAAACATTGCAGGGATACATTGGATGTCAAGACACGTGGAAAAAACGTACAAAACAAGAGATTGGAGACATCAAAATTTTGGACGAATTTTTTAAGAATTTTCAAATTTTCAGATAGGAGGTTCCAGATGAGGTCAAAAACTACATACTCAGATCTTCACCAAACTTTGTAGGAATACTTTGCATGTCAAGACACGTGGAAAAAACGTACAAAACAAGAGATAGGAGACATCAAGATTTTCGACGAATTTTTTAAGAATTTTCAAATTTTCAGATGGGAGGTTCCAGATAAGGTCAAAAACGACATACTCAGATCTTCACCAAACTTTGCATGGATACATTGGATGTCAAGACACGTGGAAAAAACATACAAAACATAGGATTGGTGACATCAAGATTTTGGACGAATTTTTTAAGAATCTTCAAATTTTCAGATAGGAGGTTCCATATAAGGTCAAAAACTACATACTCAGATCTTCACCAAACTTTGCAGGGATACATTGGAGGTCGAGACACGTAGAAAAAAAGTACAAAACAAGAGATTGGGGTCATCAAGGTTTTGGACGGATTTTTTAGGAATTTTCAAATTTTCAGATGGGAGGTTCCAGATAAGGTCAAAAACTACATACTCAGATCTTCACCAAACATTGCAGGGATACATTGGATGTCAAGAGACGTGGAAAAAACGTACAAAACAAGAGATTGGAGACATCAAGATTTTGGACGAATTTTTTAAGAATTTTCAAATTTTCAGATAGGAGGTTCCAGATGAGGTCAAAAACTACATACTCAGATCTTCACCAAACTTTGCAGGAATACTTTGCATGTCAAGACACGTGGAAAAAACGTACAAAACAAGAGATCGGAGACATCAAGATTTTCGACGAATTTTTTAAGAATTTTCAAATTTTCAGATGGGAGGTTCCAGATAAGGTCAAAAACGACATACTCAGATCTTCACCAAACTTTGCAGGGATCCATTGGAGGTCGAGACACGTGGAAAAAACGTACAAAACAAGAGATTGGAGACATCAAGATTTTGGACGAATTTTTTAAGAATTTTCAAATTTTCAGATAGGAGGTTCCATATAAGGTCAAAAACTACATACTCAGATCTTCACCAAACTTTGCAGGGATACATTGGATGTCAAGACACGTGGAAAAAACGTACAAAACAAGAGATTGGAGACATCAAGATTTTCGACGAATTTTTTAACAATTTTCAAATTTTCAGAAAGGATGTTCCAGATAAGGTCAAAAACGACATACTCAGATCTTCACCAAACTTTGCAGGGATCCATTGGAGGTCGAGACACGTGGAAAAAACGTACAAAACAAGAGATTGGAGACATCAAGATTTTGGACGAATTTTTGAAGAATTTTCAAATTTTCAGATAGGAGGTTCCAGATAAGGTCTAAAACTACATTCTCAGATCTCCACCAAACATTGCAGGAATACATTGGATGTCAAGACACGTGGAAAAAACGTACAAAACAAGATATTGGAGACATCAAGATTTTCGACGAATTTTTGAAGAATTTTCAAATTTTCAGATAGGAGGTTCCAGATAAGGTCAAAAACTACATACTCAGATCTTCACCAAACGTTGCAGGGATACTTTGCATGTCAAGACACGTGGAAAAAACGTACAAAACAAAAGATTGGAGACATCAAGATTTTCGACGAATTTTTTAAGAATTTTCAAATTTTCAGATGGGAGGTTCCAGATATGGTCAAAAACGACATACTCAGATCTTCACCAAACTTTGCATGGATACATTGGATGTCAAGACACGTGGAAAAAACGTACAAAACAAGAGATTGGAGACATCAAGATTTTGGACGAATTTTTTAAGAATTCTCAAATTTTCAGAAAGGAGGTTCCATATAAGGTCAAAAACTACATACTCAGATCTTCACCAAACTTTGCAGGGATACTTTGGATGTCAAGACACGTGGAAAAAACGTACAAAACAAGAGATTGGGGTCATCAAGATTTTGGACGAATTTTTTAAGAATTTTCAAATTTTCAGATGGGAGGTTCAATATAAGGTCAAAAACTACATACTCAGATCTTCACCAAACTTTGCAGGGATACATTGGATGTCAAGACACGTGGAAAAAACATACAAAACATAGGATTCGGAACATCAAGATTTTGGTCGAATTTTTTAAGAATTTTCAAATTTTCAGATAGGAGGTTCCATATAAGGTCAAAAACTACATACTCAGATCTTCACCAAACATTGCAGGAATACATTGGATGTCAAGACACGTGGAAAAAACGTACAAAACAAGAGATTGGGGTCATCAAGATTTTGCACGGATTTTTTAGGAATTTTCAAATTTTCAGATGGGAGGTTCCAGATAAGGTCAAAAACTACATACTCAGATCTTCACCAAACTTTGCAGGGATACATTGGATGTCAAGACACGTGGAAAAAACGTACAAAACAAGAGATTGGAGACATCAAGATTTTGGACGAATTTTTTAAGAATTTTCAAATTTTCAGATAGGAGGTTCCATATAAGGTCAAAAACTACATACTCAGATCTTCACCAAACTTTGCATGGATACATTATGTGTCAAGACACGTGGAAAAAACGTACAAAACAAAAGATTGGAGACATCAAGATATTGGTCGAATTTTTTAAGAATTTTCAAATTTTCAGATGGGAGGTTCCAGATAAGGTCAAAAACTACATACTCAGATCTTCACCAAACTTTGCAGGGATACATTGGATGTCAAGACACGTGGAAAAAACGTACAAAACAAGAGATAGGAGACATCAAGATTTTGGACGAATTTTTTAACAATTTTCAAATTTTCAGAAAGGATGTTCCAGATAAGGTCAAAAACAACATACTCAGATCTTCACCAAACTTTGCAGGGATACATTGGATGTCAAGACACGTGGAAAAAACGTACAAAACAAGAGATCGGAGACATCAAGATTTTCGACGAATTTTTTAAGAATTTTCAAATTTTCAGATGGGAGGTTCCAGATAAGGTCAAAAACTACATACTCAGATCATCACCAAACTTTGCAGGGATACATTGGATGTCAAGACACGTGGAAAAAACGTACAAAACAAGAGATTGGAGACATCAAAATTTTGGACGAATTTTTTAAGAATTTTCAAATTTTCAGATAGGAGGTTCCAGATGAGGTCAAAAACTACATACTCAGATCTTCACCAAACTTTGCAGGAATACTTTGCATGTCAAGACACGTGGAAAAAACGTACAAAACAAGAGATCGGAGACATCAAGATTTTCGACGAATTTTTTAAGAATTTTCAAATTTTCAGATAGAAGGTTCCATATAAGGTCAAAAACTACATACTCAGATCTTCACCAAACTTTGCATGGATACATTATGTGTCAAGACACGTGGAAAAAACGTACAAAACAAAAGATTGGAGACATCAAGATTTTGGTCGAATTTTTTAAGAATTTTCAAATTTTCAGATGGGAGGTTCCAGATAAGGTCAAAAACTACATACTCAGATCTTCACCAAACTTTGCAGGGATACATTGGATGTCAAGACACGTGGAAAAAACGTACAAAACAAGAGATTGGAGACATCAAGATTATGGACGAATTTTTTGAGAATTTTCAAATTTTCAGATGGGAGGTTCCATATAAGGTCAAAAACTACATACTCAGATCTTCACCAAACTTTGCAGGGATACATTAGATGTCAAGACACGTGGAAAAAACGTACAAAACAAGAGATTGGAGACATCAAGATTTTCGACGAATTTTTTAAGAATTTTCAAATTTTCAGAAAGGATGTTCCAGATAAGGTCAAAAACGACATACTCAGATCTTCACCAAACTTTGCAGGGATACATTGGAGGTCGAGACACGTGGAAAAAACGTACAAAACAAGAGATTGGAGACATCAAGATTTTGGACGAATTTTTGAAGAATTTTCAAATTTTCTGATAGGAGGTCCCAGATAAGGTCAAAAACTACATACTCAGATCTCCACCAAACATTGCAGGGATACATTGGATGTCAAGACACGTGGAAAAAACGTACAAAACTAGAGATTGGAGACATCAAGATTTTCGACGAATTTTTGAAGAATTTTCAAATTTTCAGATAGGAGGTTCCAGATAAGGTCAAAAACTACATACTCAGATCTTCACCAAACGTTGCAGGGATACTTTGCATGTCAAGACACGTGGAAAAAACGTACAAAAAAGAGATTGGAGACATCAAGATTTTCGACGAATTTTTTAAGAATTTTCAAATTTTCAGATGGGAGGTTCCAGATAAGGTCAAAAACGACATACTCAGATCTTCACCAAACTTTGCATGGATACATTGGATGTCAAGACACGTGGAAAAAACGTACAAAACAAGAGATTGGGGTCATCAAGATTTTGCACGGATTTTTTAGGAATTTTCAAATTTTCAGATGGGAGGTTCCAGATAAGGTCAAAAACTACATACTCAGATCTTCACCAAACTTTGCAGGGATACATTGGATGTCAAGACACGTGGAAAAAACGTACAAAACAAGAGATTGGAGACATCAAGATTTTGGACGAATTTTTTAAGAATTTTCAAATTTTCAGATAGGAGGTTCCATATAAGGTCAAAAACTACATACTCAGATCTTCACCAAACTTTGCAGGAATACTTTGCATGTCAAGACACGTGGAAAAAACGTACAAAACAAGAGATCGGAGACATCAAGATTTTCGACGAATTTTTTAAGAATTTTCAAATTTTCAGATGGGAGGTTCCAGATAAGGTCAAAAACGACATACTCAGATCTTCACCAAACTTTGCATGGATACATTGGATGTCAAGACACGTGGAAAAAACATACAAAACATAGGATTGGTGACATCAAGATTTTGGACGAATTTTTTAAGAATTTTCAAATTTTCAGATAGGAGGTTCCATATAAGGTCAAAAACTACATACTCAGATCTTCACCAAACTTTGCAGGGATACATTGGATGTCAAGACACGTGGAAAAAACGTACAAAACAAGAGATTGGAGACATCAAGATTATGGACGAATTTTTTGAGAATTTTCAAATTTTCAGAAAGGAGGTTCCATATAAGGTCAAAAACTACATACTCAGATCTTCACCAAACTTTGCAGGGATACATTGGATGTCAAGACACGTGGAAAAAACGTACAAAACAAGAGATTGGAGACATCAAGATTTTCGACGAATTTTTTAAGAATTTTCAAATTTTCAGAAAGGATGTTCCAGATAAGGTCAAAAACGACATACTCAGATCTTCACCAAACTTTGCAGGGATACATTGGAGGTCGAGACACGTGGAAAAAACGTACAAAACAAGAGATTGGAGACATCAAGATTTTGGACGAATTTTTGAAGAATTTTCAAATTTTCTGATAGGAGGTCCCAGATAAGGTCAAAAACTACATACTCAGATCTCCACCAAACATTGCAGGGATACATTGGATGTCAAGACACGTGGAAAAAACGTACAAAACAAGAGATTGGAGACATCAAGATTTTCGACGAATTTTTGAAGAATTTTCAAATTTTCAGATAGGAGGTTCCAGATAAGGTCAAAAACTACATACTCAGATCTTCACCAAACGTTGCAGGGATACTTTGCATGTCAAGACACGTGGAAAAAACGTACAAAACAAGAGATTGGAGACATCAAGATTTTCGACGAATTTTTTAAGAATTTTCAAATTTTGAGATGGGAGGTTCCAGATAAGGTCAAAAACGACATACTCAGATCTTCACCAAACTTTGCATGGATACATTGGATGTCAAGACACGTGGAAAAAACGTACAAAACAAGAGATTGGGGTCATCAAGATTTTGCACGGATTTTTTAGGAATTTTCAAATTTTCAGATGGGAGGTTCCAGATAAGGTCAAAAACTACATACTCAGATCTTCACCAAACTTTGCAGGGATACATTGGATGTCAAGACACGTGGAAAAAACGTACAAAACAAGAGATTGGAGACATCAAGATTTTGGACGAATTTTTTAAGCATTTTCAAATTTTCAGATAGGAGGTTCCATATAAGGTCAAAAACTACATACTCAGATCTTCACCAAACTTTGCATGGATACATTATGTGTCAAGACACGTGGAAAAAACGTACAAAACAAAAGATTGGAGACATCAAGATTTTGGTCGAATTTTTTAAGAATTTTCAAATTTTCAGATGGGAGGTTCCAGATAAGGTCAAAAACTACATACTCAGATCTTCACCAAACTTTGCAGGGATACATTGGATGTCAAGACACGTGGAAAAAACGTACAAAAAAGAGATTGGAGACATCAAGATTTTGGACGAATTTTTTAACAATTTTCAAATTTTCAGAAAGGATGTTCCAGATAAGGTCAAAAACGACATACTCAGATCTTCACCAAACTTTGCAGGGATACATTGGATATCAAGACACGTGGAAAAAACGTACAAAACAAGAGATTGGAGACATCAAGATTTTGGACGAATTTTTTAAGAATTTTCAAATTTTCAGATAGGAGGTTCCAGATAAGGTCAAAAACTACATACTCAGATCTTCACCAAACTTTGCAGGGATACATTGGATGTCAAGACACGTGGAAAAAACGTACAAAACAAGAGATTGGGGTCATCAAGATTTTGCACGGATTTTTTAGGAATTTTCAAATTTTCAGATGGGAGGTTCCAGATAAGGTCAAAAACTACATACTCAGATCTTCACCAAACATTGCAGGGATACATTGGATGTCAAGACACGTGGAAAAAACGTACAAAACAAGAGATTGGAGACATCAAAATTTTGGACGAATTTTTTAAGAATTTTCAAATTTTCAGATAGGAGGTTCCAGATGAGGTCAAAAACTACATACTCAGATCTTCACCAAACTTTGCAGGAATACTTTGCATGTCAAGACACGTGGAAAAAACGTACAAAACAAGAGATCGGAGACATCAAGGTTTTTCGACGAATTTTTTAAGAATTTTCAAATTTTCAGATGGGAGGTTCCAGATAAGGTCAAAAACGACATACTCAGATCTTCACCAAACTTTGCATGGATACATTGGATGTCAAGACACGTGGAAAAAACATACAAAACATAGGATTGGTGACATCAAGATTTTGGACGAATTTTTTAAGAATTTTCAAATTTTCAGATAGGAGGTTCCATATAAGGTCAAAAACTACATACTCAGATCTTCACCAAACTTTGCAGGGATACATTGGAGGTCGAGACACGTGGAAAAAAAGTACAAAACAAGAGATTGGGGTCATCAAGATTTTGGACGGATTTTTTAGGAATTTTCAAATTTTCAGATGGGAGGTTCCAGATAAGGTCAAAAACTAGATACTCAGATCTTCACCAAACATTGCAGGGATACATTGGATGTCAAGACACGTGGAAAAAACGTACAAAACAAGAGATTGGAGACATCAAGATTTTGGACGAATTTTTTAAGAATTTTCAAATTTTCAGATAGGAGGTTCCAGATGAGGTCAAAAACTACATACTCAGATCTTCACCAAACTTTGCAGGAATACTTTGCATGTCAAGACACGTGGAAAAAACGTACAAAACAAAAGATTGGAGACATCAAGATTTTGGTCGAATTTTTTAAGAATTTTCAAATTTTCAGATGGGAGGTTCCAGATAAGTTCAAAAACTACATACTCAGATCTTCACCAAACTTTGCAGGGATACATTGGATGTCAAGACACGTGGAAAAAACGTACAAAACAAGAGATTGGGGTCATCAAGATTTTGGACGAATTTTTTAACAATTTTCAAATTTTCAGAAAGGATGTTCCATATAAGGTCAAAAACTACATACTCAGATCTTCACCAAACTTTGCAGGGATACTTTGGATGTCAAGACACGTGGAAAAAACGTACAAAACAAGAGATTGGAGACATCAAGATTTTCGACGAATTTTTGAAGAATTTTCAAATTTTCAGATAGGAGGTTCCAGATAAGGTCAAAAACTACATACTCAGATCTTCACCAAACGTTGCAGGGATACTTTGCATGTCAAGACACGTGGAAAAAACGTACAAAACAAGAGATTGGAGACATCAAGATTTTCGACGAATTTTTTAAGAATTTTCAAATTTTCAGATGGGAGGTTCCAGATAAGGTCAAAAACTACATACTCAGATCTTCACCAAACTTTGCATGGAAACATTGGATGTCAAGACACGTGGAAAAAACGTACAAAACAAGAGATTGGGGTCATCAAGATTTTGCACGGATTTTTTAGGAATTTTCAAATTTTCAGATGGGAGGTTCCAGATAAGGTCAAAAACTACATACTCAGATCTTCACCAAACTTTGCAGGGATACATTGGATGTCAAGACACGTGGAAAAAACGTACAAAACAAGAGATTGGAGACATCAAGATTTTGGACGAATTTTTTAAGCATTTTCAAATTTTCAGATAGGAGGTTCCATATAAGGTCAAAAACTACATACTCAGATCTTCACCAAACTTTGCATGGATACATTATGTGTCAAGACACGTGGAAAAAACGTACAAAACAAAAGATTGGAGACATCAAGATTTTGGTCGAATTTTTTAAGAATTTTCAAATTTTCAGATGGGAGGTTCCAGATAAGGTCAAAAACTACATACTCAGATCTTCACCAAACTTTGCAGGGATACATTGGATGTCAAGACACGTGGAAAAAACGTACAAAAAAGAGATTGGAGACATCAAGATTTTGGACGAATTTTTTAACAATTTTCAAATTTTCAGAAAGGATGTTCCAGATAAGGTCAAAAACGACATACTCAGATCTTCACCAAACTTTGCAGGGATACATTGGATATCAAGACACGTGGAAAAAACGTACAAAACAAGAGATTGGAGACATCAAGATTTTGGACGAATTTTTTAAGAATTTTCAAATTTTCAGATAGGAGGTTCCAGATAAGGTCAAAAACTACATACTCAGATCTTCACCAAACTTTGCAGGGATACATTGGATGTCAAGACACGTGGAAAAAACGTACAAAACAAGAGATTGGGGTCATCAAGATTTTGCACGGATTTTTTAGGAATTTTCAAATTTTCAGATGGGAGGTTCCAGATAAGGTCAAAAACTACATACTCAGATCTTCACCAAACATTGCAGGGATACATTGGATGTCAAGACACGTGGAAAAAACGTACAAAACAAGAGATTGGAGACATCAAAATTTTGGACGAATTTTTTAAGAATTTTCAAATTTTCAGATAGGAGGTTCCAGATGAGGTCAAAAACTACATACTCAGATCTTCACCAAACTTTGCAGGAATACTTTGCATGTCAAGACACGTGGAAAAAACGTACAAAACAAGAGATCGGAGACATCAAGATTTTCGAAGAATTTTTTAAGAATTTTCAAATTTTCAGATGGGAGGTTCCAGATAAGGTCAAAAACGACATACTCAGATCTTCACCAAACTTTGCATGGATACATTGGATGTCAAGACACGTGGAAAAAACATACAAAACATAGGATTGGTGACATCAAGATTTTGGACGAATTTTTTAAGAATTTTCAAATTTTCAGATAGGAGGTTCCATATAAGGTCAAAAACTACATACTCAGATCTTCACCAAACTTTGCAGGGATACATTGGAGGTCGAGACACGTGGAAAAAAAGTACAAAACAAGAGATTGGGGTCATCAAGATTTTGGACGGATTTTTTAGGAATTTTCAAATTTTCAGATGGGAGGTTCCAGATAAGGTCAAAAACTAGATACTCAGATCTTCACCAAACATTGCAGGGATACATTGGATGTCAAGGCACGTGGAAAAAACGTACAAAACAAGAGATTGGAGACATCAAGATTTTGGACGAATTTTTTAAGAATTTTCAAATTTTCAGATAGGAGGTTCCAGATGAGGTCAAAAACTACATACTCAGATCTTCACCAAACTTTGCAGGAATACTTTGCATGTCAAGACACGTGGAAAAAACGTACAAAACAAAAGATTGGAGACATCAAGATTTTGGTCGAATTTTTTAAGAATTTTCAAATTTTCAGATGGGAGGTTCCAGATAAGTTCAAAAACTACATACTCAGATCTTCACCAAACTTTGCAGGGATACATTGGATGTCAAGACACGTGGAAAAAACGTACAAAACAAGAGATTGGGGTCATCAAGATTTTGGACGAATTTTTTAACAATTTTCAAATTTTCAGAAAGGATGTTCCATATAAGGTCAAAAACTACATACTCAGATCTTCACCAAACTTTGCAGGGATACTTTGGATGTCAAGACACGTGGAAAAAACGTACAAAACAAGAGATTGGAGACATCAAGATTTTCGACGAATTTTTTAAGAATTTTCAAATTTTCAGAAAGGATGTTCCATATAAGGTCAAAAACTACATACTCAGATCTTCACCAAACTTTGCAGGGATACTTTGGATGTCAAGACACGTGGAAAAAACGTACAAAACATAGGATTCGGAACATCAAGATTTTGGTCGAATTTTTTAAGAATTTTCAAATTTTCAGATAGGAGGTTCCATATAAGGTCAAAAACTACATACTCAGATCTTCACCAAACATTGCAGGAATACATTGGATGTCAAGACACGTGGAAAAAACGTACAAAACAAGAGATTGGGGTCATCAAGATTTTGCACGGATTTTTTAGGAATTTTCAAATTTTCAGATGGGAGGTTCCAGATAAGGTCAAAAACTACATACTCAGATCTTCACCAAACTTTGCAGGGATACATTGGATGTCAAGACACGTGGAAAAAACGTACAAAACAAGAGATTGGAGACATCAAGATTTTGGACGAATTTTTTAAGAATTTTCAAATTTTCAGATAGGAGGTTCCATATAAGGTCAAAAACTACATACTCAGATCTTCACCAAACTTTGCATGGATACATTATGTGTCAAGACACGTGGAAAAAACGTACAAAACAAAAGATTGGAGACATCAAGATTTTGGTCGAATTTTTTAAGAATTTTCAAATTTTCAGATGGGAGGTTCCAGATAAGGTCAAAAACTACATACTCAGATCTTCACCAAACTTTGCAGGGATACATTGGATGTCAAGACACGTGGAAAAAACGTACAAAAAAGAGATTGGAGACATCAAGATTTTGGACGAATTTTTTAACAATTTTCAAATTTTCAGAAAGGATGTTCCAGATAAGGTCAAAAACGACATACTCAGATCTTCACCAAACTTTGCAGGGATACATTGGATATCAAGACACGTGGAAAAAACGTACAAAACAAGAGATTGGAGACATCAAGATTTTGGACGAATTTTTTAAGAATTTTCAAATTTTCAGAAAGGATGTTCCAGATAAGGTCAAAAACGACATACTCAGATCTTCACCAAACTTTGCAGGGATCCATTGGAGGTCGAGACACGTGGAAAAAACGTACAAAACAAGAGATTGGAGACATCAAGATTTTGGACGAATTTTTGAAGAATTTTCAAATTTTCTGATAGGAGGTCCCAGATAAGGTCAAAAACTACATACTCAGATCTCCACCAAACATTGCAGGGATACATTGGATGTCAAGACACGTGGAAAAAACGTACAAAACAAGAGATTGGAGACATCAAGATTTTCGACGAATTTTTGAAGAATTTTCAAATTTTCAGATAGGAGGTTCCAGATAAGGTCAAAAACTACATACTCAGATCTTCACCAAACGTTGCAGGGATACTTTGCATGTCAAGACACGTGGAAAAAACGTACAAAACAAGAGATTGGAGACATCAAGATTTTCGACGAATTTTTTAAGAATTTTCAAATTTTCAGATGGGAGGTTCCAGATAAGGTCAAAAACTACATACTCAGATCTTCACCAAACTTTGCATGGATACATTGGATGTCAAGACACGTGGAAAAAACGTACAAAACAAGAGATTGGGGTCATCAAGATTTTGCACGGATTTTTTAGGAATTTTCAAATTTTCAGATGGGAGGTTCCAGATAAGGTCAAAAACTACATACTCAGATCTTCACCAAACTTTGCAGGGATACATTGGATGTCAAGACACGTGGAAAAAACGTACAAAACAAGAGATTGGAGACATCAAGATTTTGGACGAATTTTTTAAGCATTTTCAAATTTTCAGATAGGAGGTTCCATATAAGGTCAAAAACTACATACTCAGATCTTCACCAAACTTTGCATGGATACATTATGTGTCAAGACACGTGGAAAAAACGTACAAAACAAAAGATTGGAGACATCAAGATTTTGGTCGAATTTTTTAAGAATTTTCAAATTTTCAGATGGGAGGTTCCAGATAAGGTCAAAAACTACATACTCAGATCTTCACCAAACTTTGCAGGGATACATTGGATGTCAAGACACGTGGAAAAAACGTACAAAAAAGAGATTGGAGACATCAAGATTTTGGACGAATTTTTTAACAATTTTCAAATTTTCAGAAAGGATGTTCCAGATAAGGTCAAAAACGACATACTCAGATCTTCACCAAACTTTGCAGGGATACATTGGATATCAAGACACGTGGAAAAAACGTACAAAACAAGAGATTGGAGACATCAAGATTTTGGACGAATTTTTTAAGAATTTTCAAATTTTCAGATAGGAGGTTCCAGATAAGGTCAAAAACTACATACTCAGATCTTCACCAAACTTTGCAGGGATACATTGGATGTCAAGACACGTGGAAAAAACGTACAAAACAAGAGATTGGGGTCATCAAGATTTTGCACGGATTTTTTAGGAATTTTCAAATTTTCAGATGGGAGGTTCCAGATAAGGTCAAAAACTACATACTCAGATCTTCACCAAACATTGCAGGGATACATTGGATGTCAAGACACGTGGAAAAAACGTACAAAACAAGAGATTGGAGACATCAAAATTTTGGACGAATTTTTTAAGAATTTTCAAATTTTCAGATAGGAGGTTCCAGATGAGGTCAAAAACTACATACTCAGATCTTCACCAAACTTTGCAGGAATACTTTGCATGTCAAGACACGTGGAAAAAACGTACAAAACAAGAGATCGGAGACATCAAGATTTTCGACGAATTTTTTAAGAATTTTCAAATTTTCAGATGGGAGGTTCCAGATAAGGTCAAAAACGACATACTCAGATCTTCACCAAACTTTGCATGGATACATTGGATGTCAAGACACGTGGAAAAAACATACAAAACATAGGATTGGTGACATCAAGATTTTGGACGAATTTTTTAAGAATTTTCAAATTTTCAGATAGGAGGTTCCACATAAGGTCAAAAACTACATACTCAGATCTTCACCAAACTTTGCAGGGATATATTGGAGGTCGAGACACGTGGAAAAAAAGTACAAAACAAGAGATTGGGGTCATCAAGATTTTGGACGGATTTTTTAGGAATTTTCAAATTTTCAGATGGGAGGTTCCAGATAAGGTCAAAAACTAGATACTCAGATCTTCACCAAACATTGCAGGGATACATTGGATGTCAAGACACGTGGAAAAAACGTACAAAACAAGAGATTGGAGACATCAAGATTTTGGACGAATTTTTTAAGAATTTTCAAATTTTCAGATAGGAGTTTCCAGATGAGGTCAAAAACTACATACTCAGATCTTCACCAAACTTTGCAGGAATACTTTGCATGTCAAGACACGTGGAAAAAACGTACAAAACAAAAGATTGGAGACATCAAGATTTTGGTCGAATTTTTTAAGAATTTTCAAATTTTCAGATGGGAGGTTCCAGATAAGTTCAAAAACTACATACTCAGATCTTCACCAAACTTTGCAGGGATACATTGGATGTCAAGACACGTGGAAAAAACGTACAAAACAAGAGATTGGGGTCATCAAGATTTTGGACGAATTTTTTAACAATTTTCAAATTTTCAGAAAGGATGTTCCATATAAGGTCAAAAACTACATACTCAGATCTTCACCAAACTTTGCAGGGATACTTTGGATGTCAAGACACGTGGAAAAAACGTACAAAACAAGAGATTGGAGACATCAAGATTTTCGACGAATTTTTTAAGAATTTTCAAATTTTCAGAAAGGATGTTCCATATAAGGTCAAAAACTACATACTCAGATCTTCACCAAACTTTGCAGGGATACTTTGGATGTCAAGACACGTGGAAAAAACGTACAAAACATAGGATTCGGAACATCAAGATTTTGGTCGAATTTTTTAAGAATTTTCAAATTTTCAGATAGGAGGTTCCATATAAGGTCAAAAACTACATACTCAGATCTTCACCAAACATTGCAGGAATACATTGGATGTCAAGACACGTGGAAAAAACGTACAAAACAAGAGATTGGGGTCATCAAGATTTTGCACGGATTTTTTAGGAATTTTCAAATTTTCAGATGGGAGGTTCCAGATAAGGTCAAAAACTACATACTCAGATCTTCACCAAACTTTGCAGGGATACATTGGATGTCAAGACACGTGGAAAAAACGTACAAAACAAGAGATTGGAGACATCAAGATTTTGGACGAATTTTTTAAGAATTTTCAAATTTTCAGATAGGAGGTTCCAGATGAGGTCAAAAAATTACATACTCAGATCTTCACCAAACTTTGCAGGAATACTTTGCATGTCAAGACACGTGGAAAAAACGTACAAAACAAGAGATCGGAGACATCAAGATTTTCGACGAATTTTTTAAGAATTTTCAAATTTTCAGATGGGAGGTTCCAGATAAGGTCAAAAACGACATACTCAGATCTTCACCAAACTTTGCAGGGATCCATTGGAGGTCGAGACACGTGGAAAAAACGTACAAAACAAGAGATTGGAGACATCAAGATTTTGGACGAATTTTTTAAGAATTTTCAAATTTTCAGATGGGAGGTTCCATATAAGGTCAAAAACTACATACTCAGATCTTCACCAAACTTTGCAGGGATACATTGGATGTCAAGACACGTGGAAAAAACGTACAAAACAAGAGATTGGAGACATCAAGATTTTCGACGAATTTTTTAAGAATTTTCAAATTTTCAGAAAGGATGTTCCAGATAAGGTCAAAAACGACATACTCAGATCTTCACCAAACTTTGCAGGGATCCATTGGAGGTCGAGACACGTGGAAAAAACGTACAAAACAAGAGATTGGAGACATCAAGATTTTGGACGAATTTTTGAAGAATTTTCAAATTTTCAGATAGGAGGTTCCAGATAAGGTCTAAAACTACATACTCAGATCTCCACCAAACATTGCAGGAATACATTGGATGTCAAGACACGTGGAAAAAACGTACAAAACAAGAGATTGGAGACATCAAAATTTTGGACGAATTTTTTAAGAATTTTCAAATTTTCAGATAGGAGGTTCCAGATGAGGTCAAAAACTACATACTCAGATCTTCACCAAACTTTGCAGGAATACTTTGCATGTCAAGACACGTGGAAAAAACGTACAAAACAAGAGATCGGAGACATCAAGATTTTCGACGAATTTTTTAAGAATTTTCAAATTTTCAGATGGGAGGTTCCAGATAAGGTCAAAAACTACATACTCAGATCTTCACCAAACTTTGCAGGGATACATTGGATGTCAAGACACGAGGAAAAAACATACAAAACATAGGATTGGTGACATCAAGATTTTGGACGAATTTTTTAAGAATTTTCAAATTTTCAGATAGGAGGTTCCATATAAGGTCAAAAACTACATACTCAGATCTTCACCAAACTTTGCAGGGATACATTGGAGGTCGAGACACGTGGAAAAAAAGTACAAAACAAGAGATTGGGGTCATCAAGATTTTGGACGGATTTTTTAGGAATTTTCAAATTTTCAGATGGGAGGTTCCAGATAAGGTCAAAAACTACATACTCAGATCTTCACCAAACATTGCAGGGATACATTGGATGTCAAGACACGTGGAAAAAACGTACAAAACAAGAGATTGGAGACATCAAGATTTTGGACGAATTTTTTAAGAATTTTCAAATTTTCAGATAGGAGGTTCCATATAAGGTCAAAAACTACATACTCAGATCTTCACCAAACTTTGCAGGGATACATTGGATGTCAAGACACGTGGAAAAAACGTACAAAACAAGAGATTGGAGACATCAAGTTTTTCGACGAATTTTTTAAGAATTTTCAAATTTTCAGATGGGAGGTTCAATATAAGGTCAAAAACGACATACTCAGATCTTCACCAAACTTTGCAGGGATCCATTGGAGGTCGAGACACGTGGAAAAAACGTACAAAACAAGAGATTGGAGACATCAAGATTATGGACGAATTTTTTGAGAATTTTCAAATTTTCAGAAAGGAGGTTCCATATAAGGTCAAAAACTACATACTCAGATCTTCACCAAACTTTGCAGGGATACATTGGATGTCAAGACACGTGGAAAAAACGTACAAAACAAGAGATCGGAGACATCAAGATTTTCGACGAATTTTTTAAGAATTTTCAAATTTTCAGATGGGAGGTTCCAGATAAGGTCAAAAACTACATACTCAGATCTTCACCAAACTTTGCAGGGATACATTGGATGTCAAGACACGTGGAAAAAACGTACAAAACAAAAGATTGGAGACATCAAGATTTTCGACGAATTTTTTAAGAATTTTCAAATTTTCAGATGGGAGGTTCCAGATAAGGTCAAAAACGACATACTCAGATCTTCACCAAACTTTGCAGGGATCCATTGGAGGTCGAGACACGTGGAAAAAACGTACAAAACAAGAGATTGGAGACATCAAGATTTTGGACGAATTTTTTAAGAATTTTCAAATTTTCAGATGGGAGGTTCCAGATAAGGTCAAAAACGACATACTCAGATCTTCACCAAACTTTGCAGGGATACATTATGTGTCAAACACGTGGAAAAAACGTACAAAACAAAAGATTGGAGACATCAAGATTTTGGTCGAATTTTTTAAGAATTTTCAAATTTTCAGATAGGAGGTTCCAGATAAGGTCAAAAACTACATACTCAGATCTTCACCAAACGTTGCAGGGATACTTTGCATGTCAAGACACGTGGAAAAAACGTACAAAACAAGAGATTGGAGACATCAAGATTTTCGACGAATTTTTTAAGAATTTTCAAATTTTCAGATGGGAGGTTCAATATAAGGTCAAAAACGACATACTCAGATCTTCACCAAACTTTGCAGGGATACATTGGATGTCAAGACACGTGGAAAAAACGTACAAAACAAGAGATTGGAGACATCAAGATTATGGACGAATTTTTTGAGAATTTTCAAATTTTCAGAAAGGAGGTTCCAGATGAGGTCAAAAACTACATACTCAGATCTTCACCAAACTTTGCAGGAATACTTTGCATGTCAAGACACGTGGAAAAAACGTACAAAACAAGAGATCGGAGACATCAAGATTTTGGACGAATTTTTTAAGAATTTTCAAATTTTCAGATAGGAGGTTCCATATAAGGTCAAAAACTACATACTCAGATCTTCACCAAACTTTGCATGGATACATTATGTGTCAAGACACGTGGAAAAAACGTACAAAACAAAAGATTGGAGACATCAAGATTTTGGTCGAATTTTTTAAGAATTTTCAAATTTTCAGATGGGAGGTTCCAGATAAGGTCAAAAACTACATACTCAGATCTTCACCAAACTTTGCAGGGATACATTGGATGTCAAGACACGTGGAAAAAACGTACAAAACAAGAGATTGGAGACATCAAGATTATGGACGAATTTTTTGAGAATTTTCAAATTTTCAGAAAGGAGGTTCCATATAAGGTCAAAAACTACATACTCAGATCTTCACCAAACTTTGCAGGGATACATTGGATGTCAAGACACGTGGAAAAAACGTACAAAACAAGAGATTGGAGACATCAAGATTTTCGACGAATTTTTTAAGAATTTTCAAATTTTCAGAAAGGATGTTCCAGATAAGGTCAAAAACGACATACTCAGATCTTCACCAAACTTTGCAGGGATACATTGGAGGTCGAGACACGTGGAAAAAACGTACAAAACAAGAGATTGGAGACATCAAGATTTTGGACGAATTTTTGAAGAATTTTCAAATTTTCTGATAGGAGGTCCCAGATAAGGTCAAAAACTACATACTCAGATCTCCACCAAACATTGCAGGGATACATTGGATGTCAAGACACGTGGAAAAAACGTACAAAACAAGAGATTGGAGACATCAAGATTTTCGACGAATTTTTGAAGAATTTTCAAATTTTCAGATAGGAGGTTCCAGATAAGGTCAAAAACTACATACTCAGATCTTCACCAAACGTTGCAGGGATACTTTGCATGTCAAGACACGTGGAAAAAACGTACAAAACAAGAGATTGGAGACATCAAGATTTTCGACGAATTTTTTAAGAATTTTCAAATTTTCAGATGGGAGGTTCCAGATAAGGTCAAAAACGACATACTCAGATCTTCACCAAACTTTGCATGGATACATTGGATGTCAAGACACGTGGAAAAAACGTACAAAACAAGAGATTGGGGTCATCAAGATTTTGCACGGATTTTTTAGGGATTTTCAAATTTTCAGATGGGAGGTTCCAGATAAGGTCAAAAACTACATACTCAGATCTTCACCAAACTTTGCAGGGATACATTGGATGTCAAGACACGTGGAAAAAACGTACAAAACAAGAGATTGGAGACATCAAGATTTTGGACGAATTTTTTAAGAATTTTCAAATTTTCAGATAGGAGGTTCCATATAAGGTCAAAAACTACATACTCAGATCTTCACCAAACTTTGCAGGAATACTTTGCATGTCAAGACACGTGGAAAAAACATACAAAACATAGGATTGGTGACATCAAGATTTTGGACGAATTTTTTAAGAATTTTCAAATTTTCAGATAGGAGGTTCCATATAAGGTCAAAAACGACATACTCAGATCTTCACCAAACTTTGCATGGATACATTGGATGTCAAGACACGTGGAAAAAACGTACAAAACAAGAGATTGGGGTCATCAAGATTTTGCACGGATTTTTTAGGAATTTTCAAATTTTCAGATGGGAGGTTCCAGATAAGGTCAAAAACTACATACTCAGATCTTCACCAAACTTTGCAGGGATACATTGGATGTCAAGACACGTGGAAAAAACGTACAAAACAAGAGATTGGAGACATCAAGATTTTGGACGAATTTTTTAAGAATTTTCAAATTTTCAGATAGGAGGTTCCATATAAGGTCAAAAACTGCATACTCAGATCTTCACCAAACTTTGCATGGATACATTATGTGTCAAGACACGTGGAAAAAACGTACAAAACAAAAGATTGGAGACATCAAGATTTTGGTCGAATTTTTTAAGAATTTTCAAATTTTCAGATGGGAGGTTCCAGATAAGGTCAAAAACTACATACTCAGATCTTCACCAAACTTTGCAGGGATACATTGGATGTCAAGACACGTGGAAAAAACGTACAAAAAAGAGATTGGAGACATCAAGATTTTGGACGAATTTTTTAACAATTTTCAAATTTTCAGAAAGGATGCTCCAGATAAGGTCAAAAACGACATACTCAGATCTTCACCAAACTTTGCAGGGATACATTGGATATCAAGACACGTGGAAAAAACGTACAAAACAAGAGATTGGAGACATCAAGATTTTGGACGAATTTTTTAAGAATTTTCAAATTTTCAGATAGGAGGTTCCAGATAAGGTCAAAAACTACATACTCAGATCTTCACCAAACTTTGCAGGGATACATTGGATGTCAAGACACGTGGAAAAAACGTACAAAACAAGAGATTGGGGTCATCAAGATTTTGGACGGATTTTTTAGGAATTTTCAAATTTTCAGATGGGAGGTTCCAGATAAGGTCAAAAACTACATACTCAGATCTTCACCAAACATTGCAGGGATACATTGGATGTCAAGACACGTGGAAAAAACGTACAAAACAAGAGATTGGAGACATCAAAATTTTGGACGAATTTTTTAAGAATTTTCAAATTTTCAGATAGGAGGTTCCAGATGAGGTCAAAAACTACATACTCAGATCTTCACCAAACTTTGCAGGAATACTTTGCATGTCAAGACACGTGGAAAAAACGTACAAAACAAGAGATCGGAGACATCAAGATTTTCGACGAATTTTTTAAGAATTTTCAAATTTTCAGATGGGAGGTTCCAGATAAGGTCAAAAACGACATACTCAGATCTTCACCAAACTTTGCATGGATACATTTTATGTCAAGACACGTGGAAAAAACATACAAAACATAGGATTGGTGACATCAAGATTTTGGACGAATTTTTTAAGAATTTTCAAATTTTCAGATAGGAGGTTCCATATAAGGTCAAAAACTACATACTCAGATCTTCACCAAACTTTGCAGGGATACATTGGAGGTCGAGACACGTGGAAAAAAAGTACAAAACAAGAGATTGGGGTCATCAAGATTTTGGACGGATTTTTTAGGAATTTTCAAATTTTCAGATGGGAGGTTCCAGATAAGGTCAAAAACTACATACTCAGATCTTCACCAAACATTGCAGGGATACATTGGATGTCAAGACACGTGGAAAAAACGTACAAAACAAGAGATTGGAGACATCAAGATTTTGGACGAATTTTTTAAGAATTTTCAAATTTTCAGATAGGAGGTTCCAGATGAGGTCAAAAACTACATACTCAGATCTTCACCAAACTTTGCAGGAATACTTTGCATGTCAAGACACGTGGAAAAAACGTACAAAACAAAAGATTGGAGACATCAAGATTTTGGTCGAATTTTTTAAGAATTTTCAAATTTTCAGATGGGAGGTTCCAGATAAGGTCAAAAACTACATACTCAGATCTTCACCAAACTTTGCAGGGATACATTGGATGTCAAGACACGTGGAAAAAACGTACAAAACAAGAGATTGGGGTCATCAAGATTTTGGACGAATTTTTTAACAATTTTCAAATTTTCAGAAAGGATGTTCCAGATAAGGTCAAAAACGACATACTCAGATCTTCACCAAACTTTGCAGGGATACATTGGATATCAAGACACGTGGAAAAAACGTACAAAACAAGAGATTGGAGACATCAAGATTTTGGACGAATTTTTTAAGAATTTTCAAATTTTCAGAAAGGATGTTCCATATAAGGTCAAAAACTACATACTCAGATCTTCACCAAACTTTGCAGGGATACTTTGGATGTCAAGACACGTGGAAAAAACGTACAAAACAAGAGATTGGAGACATCAAGATTTTGGACGAATTTTTTAAGAATTTTCAAATTTTCAGAAAGGATGTTCCATATAAGGTCAAAAACTACATACTCAGATCTTCACCAAACTTTGCAGGGATACTTTGGATGTCAAGACACGTGGAAAAAACGTACAAAACAAGAGATTGGGGTCATCAAGATTTTGGACGAATTTTTTAAGAATTTTCAAATTTTCAGATGGGAGGTTCAATATAAGGTCAAAAACTACATACTCAGATCTTCACCAAACTTTGCATGGATACATTGGATGTCAAGACACGTGGAAAAAACATACAAAACATAGGATTCGGAACATCAAGATTTTGGTCGAATTTTTTAAGAATTTTCAAATTTTCAGATAGGAGGTTCCATATAAGGTCAAAAACTACATACTCAGATCTTCACCAAACATTGCAGGAATACATTGGATGTCAAGACACGTGGAAAAAACGTACAAAACAAGAGATTGGGGTCATCAAGATTTTGCACGGATTTTTTAGGAATTTTCAAATTTTCAGATGGGAGGTTCCAGATAAGGTCAAAAACTACATACTCAGATCTTCACCAAACTTTGCAGGGATACATTGGATGTCAAGACACGTGGAAAAAACGTACAAAACAAGAGATTGGAGACATCAAGATTTTGGACGAATTTTTTAAGAATTTTCAAATTTTCAGATAGGAGGTTCCATATAAGGTCAAAAACTACATACTCAGATCTTCACCAAACTTTGCATGGATACATTATGTGTCAAACACGTGGAAAAAACGTACAAAACAAAAGATTGGAGACATCAAGATTTTGGTCGAATTTTTTAAGAATTTTCAAATTTTCAGATGGGAGGTTCCAGATAAGGTCAAAAACTACATACTCAGATCTTCACCAAACTTTGCAGGGATACATTGGATGTCAAGACACGTGGAAAAAACGTACAAAAAAGAAATTGGAGACATCAAGATTTTGGACGAATTTTTTAACAATTTTCAAATTTTCAGAAAGGATGTTCCAGATAAGGTCAAAAACGACATACTCAGATCTTCACCAAACTTTGCAGGGATACATTGGATATCAAGACACGTGGAAAAAACGTACAAAACAAGAGATTGGAGACATCAAGATTTTGGACGAATTTTTTAAGAATTTTCAAATTTTCAGAAAGGATGTTCCAGATAAGGTCAAAAACGACATACTCAGATCTTCACCAAACTTTGCAGGGATCCATTGGAGGTCGAGACACGTGGAAAAAACGTACAAAACAAGAGATTGGAGACATCAAGATTTTGGACGAATTTTTGAAGAATTTTCAAATTTTCAGATAGGAGGTTCCAGATAAGGTCTAAAACTACATACTCAGATCTCCACCAAACATTGCAGGAATACATTGGATGTCAAGACACGTGGAAAAAACGTACAAAACAAGAGATTGGAGACATCAAAATTTTGGACGAATTTTTTAAGAATTTTCAAATTTTCAGATAGGAGGTTCCAGATGAGGTCAAAAACTACATACTCAGATCTTCACCAAACTTTGCAGGAATACTTTGCATGTCAAGACACGTGGAAAAAACGTACAAAACAAGAGATCGGAGACATCAAGATTTTCGACGAATTTTTTAAGAATTTTCAAATTTTCAGAAGGGAGGTTCCAGATAAGGTCAAAAACGACATACTCAGATCTTCACCAAACTTTGCATGGATACATTGGATGTCAAGACACGTGGAAAAAACATACAAAACATAGGATTGGTGACATCAAGATTTTGGACGAATTTTTTAAGAATTTTCAAATTTTCAGATAGGAGGTTCCATATAAGGTCAAAAACTACATACTCAGATCTTCACCAAACTTTGCAGGGATACATTGGAGGTCGAGACACGTGGAAAAAAAGTACAAAACAAGAGATTGGGGTCATCAAGATTTTGGACGGATTTTTTAGGAATTTTCAAATTTTCAGATGGGAGGTTCCAGATAAGGTCAAAAACTACATACTCAGATCTTCACCAAACATTGCAGGGATACATTGGATGTCAAGACACGTGGAAAAAACGTACAAAACAAGAGATTGGAGACATCAAGATTTTGGACGAATTTTTTAAGAATTTTCAAATTTTCAGATAGGAGGTTCCAGATGAGGTCAAAAACTACATACTCAGATGTTCACCAAACTTTGCAGGAATACTTTGCATGTCAAGACACGTGGAAAAAACGTACAAAACAAGAGATCGGAGACATCAAGATTTTCGACGAATTTTTTAAGAATTTTCAAATTTTCAGATGGGAGGTTCCAGATAAGGTCAAAAACGACATACTCAGATCTTCACCAAACTTTGCAGGGATCCATTGGAGGTCGAGACACGTGGAAAAAACGTACAAAACAAGAGATTGGAGACATCAAGATTTTGGACGAATTTTTTAAGAATTTTCAAATTTTCAGATAGGAGGTTCCATATAAGGTCAAAAACTACATACTCAGATCTTCACCAAACTTTGCAGGGATACATTGGATGTCAAGACACGTGGAAAAAACGTACAAAACAAGAGATTGGAGACATCAAGATTTTCGACGAATTTTTTAAGAATTTTCAAATTTTCAGAAAGGATGTTCCAGATAAGGTCAAAAACGACATACTCAGATCTTCACCAAACTTTGCAGGGATCCATTGGAGGTCGAGACACGTGGAAAAAACGTACAAAACAAAAGATTGGAGACATCAAGATTTTGGTCGAATTTTTTAAGAATTTTCAAATTTTCAGATGGGAGGTTCCAGATAAGGTCAAAAACTACATACTCAGATCTTCACCAAACTTTGCAGGGATACATTGGATGTCAAGACACGTGGAAAAAACGTACAAAAAAGAGATTGGAGACATCAAGATTTTGGAAGAATTTTTTAACAATTTTCAAATTTTCAGAAAGGATGTTCCAGATAAGGTCAAAAACGACATACTCAGATCTTCACCAAACTTTGCAGGGATACATTGGATATCAAGACACGTGGAAAAAACGTACAAAACAAGAGATTGGAGACATCAAGATTTTGGACGAATTTTTTAAGAATTTTCAAATTTTCAGAAAGGATGTTCCAGATAAGGTCAAAAACGACATACTCAGATCTTCACCAAACTTTGCAGGGATCCATTGGAGGTCGAGACACGTGGAAAAAACGTACAAAACAAGAGATTGGAGACATCAAGATTTTGGACGAATTTTTGAAGAATTTTCAAATTTTCAGATAGGAGGTTCCAGATAAGGTCTAAAACTACATACTCAGATCTCCACCAAACATTGCAGGAATACATTGGATGTCAAGACACGTGGAAAAAACGTACAAAACAAGAGATTGGAGACATCAAAATTTTGGACGAATTTTTTAAGAATTTTCAAATTTTCAGATAGGAGGTTCCAGATGAGGTCAAAAACTACATACTCAGATCTTCACCAAACTTTGCAGGAATACTTTGCATGTCAAGACACGTGGAAAAAACGTACAAAACAAGAGATCGGAGACATCAAGATTTTGGACGAATTTTTGAAGAATTTTCAAATTTTCAGATAGGAGGTTCCAGATAAGGTCAAAAACGACATACTCAGATCTTCACCAAACTTTGCATGGATACATTGGATGTCAAGACACGTGGAAAAAACATACAAAACATAGGATTGGTGACATCAAGATTTTGGACGAATTTTTTAAGAATTTTCAAATTTTCAGATAGGAGGTTCCATATAAGGTCAAAAACTACATACTCAGATCTTCACCAAACTTTGCAGGGATACATTGGAGGTCGAGACACGTGGAAAAAAAGTACAAAACAAGAGATTGGGGTCATCAAGATTTTGGACGGATTTTTTAGGAATTTTCAAATTTTCAGATGGGAGGTTCCAGATAAAGTCAAAAACTACATACTCAGATCTTCACCAAACATTGCAGGGATACATTGGATGTCAAGACACGTGGAAAAAACGTACAAAACAAGAGATTGGAGACATCAAGATTTTGGACGAATTTTTTAAGAATTTTCAAATTTTCAGATAGGAGGTTCCAGATGAGGTCAAAAACTACATACTCAGATCTTCACCAAACTTTGCAGGAATACTTTGCATGTCAAGACACGTGGAAAAAACGTACAAAACAAGAGATCGGAGACATCAAGATTTTCGACGAATTTTTTAAGAATTTTCAAATTTTCAGATGGGAGGTTCCAGATAAGGTCAAAAACGACATACTCAGATCTTCACCAAACTTTGCAGGGATCCATTGGAGGTCGAGACACGTGGAAAAAACGTACAAAACAAGAGATTGGAGACATCAAGATTTTGGACGAATTTTTTAAGAATTTTCAAATTTTCAGATAGGAGGTTCCATATAAGGTCAAAAACTACATACTCAGATCTTCACCAAACTTTGCAGGGATACATTGGATGTCAAGACACGTGGAAAAAACGTACAAAACAAGAGATTGGAGACATCAAGATTTTCGACGAATTTTTTAAGAATTTTCAAATTTTCAGAAAGGATGTTCCAGATAAGGTCAAAAACGACATACTCAGATCTTCACCAAACTTTGCAGGGATCCATTGGAGGTCGAGACACGTGGAAAAAACGTACAAAACAAGAGATTGGAGACATCAAGATTTTGGACGAATTTTCGAAGAATTTTCAAATTTTCAGATAGGAGGTTCCAGATAAGGTCTAAAACTACATACTCAGATCTCCACCAAACATTGCAGGAATACATTGGATGTCAAGACACGTGGAAAAAACGTACAAAACAAGAGATTGGAGACATCAAGATTTTCGACGAATTTTTGAAGAATTTTCAAATTTTCAGATAGGAGGTTCCAGATAAGGTCAAAAACTACATACTCAGATCTTCACCAAACGTTGCAGGGATACTTTGCATGTCAAGACACGTGGAAAAAACGTACAAAACAAAAGATTGGAGACATCAAGATTTTCGACGAATTTTTTAAGAATTTTCAAATTTTCAGATGGGAGGTTCCAGATGAGGTCAAAAACGACATACTCAGATCTTCACCAAACTTTGCAGGAATACTTTGCATGTCAAGACACGTGGAAAAAACGTACAAAACAAGAGATCGGAGACATCAAGATTTTCGACGAATTTTTTAAGAATTTTCAAATTTTCAGATGGGAGGTTCCAGATAAGGTCAAAAACGACATACTCAGATCTTCACCAAACTTTGCAGGGATCCATTGGAGGTCGAGACACGTGGAAAAAACGTACAAAACAAGAGATTGGAGACATCAAGATTTTGGACGAATTTTTTAAGAATTTTCAAATTTTCAGATAGGAGGTTCCATATAAGGTCAAAAACTACATACTCAGATCTTCACCAAACTTTGCAGGGATACATTGGATGTCAAGACACGTGGAAAAAACGTACAAAACAAGAGATTGGAGACATCAAGATTTTCGACGAATTTTTTAAGAATTTTCAAATTTTCAGAAAGGATGTTCCAGATAAGGTCAAAAACGACATACTCAGATCTTCACCAAACTTTGCAGGGATCCATTGGAGGTCGAGACACGTGGAAAAAACGTACAAAACAAGAGATTGGAGACATCAAGATTTTGGACGAATTTTTGAAGAATTTTCAAATTTTCAGATAGGAGGTTCCAGATAAGGTCTAAAACTACATACTCAGATCTCCACCAAACATTACAGGAATACATTGGATGTCAAGACACGTGGAAAAAACGTACAAAACAAGAGATTGGAGACATCAAGATTTTCGACGAATTTTTGAAGAATTTTCAAATTTTCAGATAGGAGGTTCCAGATAAGGTCAAAAACTACATACTCAGATCTTCACCAAACGTTGCAGGGATACTTTGCATGTCAAGACACGTGGAAAAAACGTACAAAACAAAAGATTGGAGACATCAAGATTTTCGACGAATTTTTTAAGAATTTTCAAATTTTCAGATGGGAGGTTCCAGATAAGGTCAAAAACGACATACTCAGATCTTCACCAAACTTTGCATGGATACATTGGATGTCAAGACACGTGGAAAAAACGTACAAAACAAGAGATTGGAGACATCAAGATTTTGGACGAATTTTTTAAGAATTCTCAAATTTTCAGAAAGGAGGTTCCATATAAGGTCAAAAACTACATACTCAGATCTTCACCAAACTTTGCAGGGATACTTTGGATGTCAAGACACGTGGAAAAAACGTACAAAACAAGAGATTGGGGTCATCAAGATTTTGGACGAATTTTTTAAGAATTTTCAAATTTTCAGATGGGAGGTTCAATATAAGGTCAAAAACTACATACTCAGATCTTCACCAAACTTTGCATGGATACATTGGATGTCAAGACACGTGGAAAAAACGTACAAAACAAGAGATTGGAGACATCAAGATTTTGGACGAATTTTTTAAGAATTTTCAAATTTTCAGATAGGAGGTTCCATATAAGGTCAAAAACTACATACTCAGATCTTCACCAAAATTTGCATGGATACATTATGTGTCAAGACACGTGGAAAAAACGTACAAAAGAAAAGATTGGAGACATCAAGATTTTGGTCGAATTTTTTAAGAATTTTCAAATTTTCAGATGGGAGGTTCCAGATAAGGTCAAAAACTACATACTCAGATCTTCACCAAACTTTGCAGGGATACATTGGATGTCAAGACACGTGGAAAAAACGTACAAAAAAGAGATTGGAGACATCAAGATTTTGGACGAATTTTTTAACAATTTTCAAATTTTCAGAAAGGATGTTCCAGATAAGGTCAAAAACGACATACTCAGATCTTCACCAAACTTTGCAGGGATACATTGGATATCAAGACACGTGGAAAAAACGTACAAAACAAGAGATTGGAGACATCAAGATTTTGGACGAATTTTTTAAGAATTTTCAAATTTTCAGATAGGAGGTTCCAGATAAGGTCAAAAACTACATACTCAGATCTTCACCAAACTTTGCAGGGATACATTGGATGTCAAGACACGTGGAAAAAACGTACAAAACAAGAGATTGGGGTCATCAAGATTTTGGACGGATTTTTTAGGAATTTTCAAATTTTCAGATGGGAGGTTCCAGATAAGGTCAAAAACTACATACTCAGATCTTCACCAAACATTGCAGGGATACATTGGATGTCAAGACACGTGGAAAAAACGTACAAAACAAGAGATTGGAGACATCAAAATTTTGGACGAATTTTTTAAGAATTTTCAAATTTTCAGATAGGAGGTTCCAGATGAGGTCAAAAACTATATACTCAGATCTTCACCAAACTTTGCAGGAATACTTTGCATGTCAAGACACGTGGAAAAAACGTACAAAACAAGAGATCGGAGACATCAAGATTTTCGACGAATTTTTTAAGAATTTTCAAATTTTCAGATGGGAGGTTCCAGATAAGGTCAAAAACGACATACTCAGATCTTCACCAAACTTTGCATGGATACATTGGATGTCAAGACACGTGGAAAAAACATACAAAACATAGGATTGGTGACATCAAGATTTTGGACGAATTTTTTAAGAATTTTCAAATATTCAGATAGGAGGTTCCATATAAGGTCAAAAACTACATACTCAGATCTTCACCAAACTTTGCAGGGATACATTGGATGTCAAGACACGTGGAAAAAACGTACAAAACAAGAGATTGGAGACATCAAGATTATGGACGAATTTTTTGAGAATTTTCAAATTTTCAGAAAGGAGGTTCCATATAAGGTCAAAAACTACATACTCAGATCTTCACCAAACTTTGCAGGGATACATTGGATGTCAAGAAACGTGGAAAAAACGTACAAAACAAGAGATTGGAGACATCAAGATTTTCGACGAATTTTTTAAGAATTTTCAAATTTTCAGAAAGGACGTTCCAGATAAGGTCAAAAACGACATACTCAGATCTTCACTAACTTTGCAGGGATACATTGGAGGTCGAGACACGTGGAAAAAACGTACAAAACAAGAGATTGGAGACATCAAGATTTTGGACGAATTTTTGAAGAATTTTCAAATTTTCAGATAGGAGGTTCCAGATAAGGTCAAAAACTACATACTCAGATCTCCACCAAACATTGCAGGGATACATTGGATGTCAAGACACGTGGAAAAAACGTACAAAGCAAGAGATTGGAGACATCAAGATTTTCGACGAATTTTTTAAGAATTTTCAAATTTTCAGATAGGAGGTTCCATATAAGGTCAAAAACTACATACTCAGATCTTCACCAAAATTTGCATGGATACATTATGTGTCAAGACACGTGGAAAAAACGTACAAAAGAAAAGATTGGAGACATCAAGATTTTGGTCGAATTTTTTAAGAATTTTCAAATTTTCAGATGGGAGGTTCCAGATAAGGTCAAAAACTACATACTCAGATCTTCACCAAACTTTGCAGGGATACATTGGATGTCAAGACACGTGGAAAAAACGTACAAAAAAGAGATTGGAGACATCAAGATTTTGGACGAATTTTTTAACAATTTTCAAATTTTCAGAAAGGATGTTCCAGATAAGGTCAAAAACGACATACTCAGATCTTCACCAAACTTTGCAGGGATACATTGGATGTCAAGACACGTGGAAAAAACGTACAAAACAAGAGATTGGGGTCATCAAGATTTTGGACGGATTTTTTAGGAATTTTCAAATTTTCAGATGGGAGGTTCCAGATAAGGTCAAAAACTACATACTCAGATCTTCACCAAACATTGCAGGGATACATTGGATGTCAAGACACGTGGAAAAAACGTACAAAACAAGAGATTGGAGACATCAAAATTTTGGACGAATTTTTTAAGAATTTTCAAATTTTCAGATAGGAGGTTCCAGATGAGGTCAAAAACTACATACTCAGATCTTCACCAAACTTTGCAGGAATACTTTGCATGTCAAGACACGTGGAAAAAACGTACAAAACAAGAGATCGGAGACATCAAGATTTTCGACGAATTTTTTAAGAATTTTCAAATTTTCAGATGGGAGGTTCCAGATAAGGTCAAAAACGACATACTCAGATCTTCACCAAACTTTGCATGGATACATTGGATGTCAAGACACGTGGAAAAAACATACAAAACATAGGATTGGTGACATCAAGATTTTGGACGAATTTTTTAAGAATTTTCAAATTTTCAGATAGGAGGTTCCATATAAGGTCAAAAACTACATACTCAGATCTTCACCAAACTTTGCAGGGATACATTGGATGTCAAGACACGTGGAAAAAACGTACAAAACAAGAGATTGGAGACATCAAGATTATGGACGAATTTTTTGAGAATTTTCAAATTTTCAGAAAGGAGGTTCCATATAAGGTCAAAAACTACATACTCAGATCTTCACCAAACTTTGCAGGGATACATTGGATGTCAAGAAACGTGGAAAAAACGTACAAAACAAGAGATTGGAGACATCAAGATTTTCGACGAATTTTTTAAGAATTTTCAAATTTTCAGAAAGGATGTTCCAGATAAGGTCAAAAACGACATACTCAGATCTTCACTAACTTTGCAGGGATACATTGGAGGTCGAGACACGTGGAAAAAACGTACAAAACAAGAGATTGGAGACATCAAGATTTTGGACGAATTTTTGAAGAATTTTCAAATTTTCAGATAGGAGGTTCCAGATAAGGTCAAAAACTACATACTCAGATCTCCACCAAACATTGCAGGGATACATTGGATGTCAAGACACGTGGAAAAAACGTACAAAGCAAGAGATTGGAGACATCAAGATTTTCGACGAATTTTTGAAGAATTTTCAAATTTTCAGATAGGAGGTTCCAGATAAGGTCAAAAACTATATACTCAGATCTTCACCAAACGTTGCAGGGATACTTTGCATGTCAAGACACGTGGAAAAAACGTACAAAACAAGAGATTGGAGACATCAAGATTTTCGACGAATTTTTTAAGAATTTTCAAATTTTCGGATGGGAGGTTCCAGATAAGGTCAAAAACGACATACTCAGATCTTCACCAAACTTTGCATGGATACATTGGATGTCAAGACACGTGGAAAAAACGTACAAAACAAGAGATTGGGGTCATCAAGATTTTGCACGGATTTTTTAGGAATTTTCAAATTTTCAGATGGGAGGTTCCAGATGAGGTCAAAAACTACATACTCAGATCTTCACCAAACTTTGCAGGGATACATTGGATGTCAAGACACGTGGAAAAAACGTACAAAACAAGAGATTGGAGACATCAAGATTTTGGACGAATTTTTTAAGAATTTTCAAATTTTCAGATAGGAGGTTCCATATAAGGTCAAAAACTACATACTCAGATCTTCACCAAACTTTGCATGGATACATTATGTGTCAAGACACGTGGAAAAAACGTACAAAACAAAAGATTGGAGACATCAAGATTTTGGTCGAATTTTTTAAGAATTTTCAAATTTTCAGATGGGAGGTTCCAGATAAGGTCAAAAACTACATACTCAGATCTTCACCAAACTTTGCAGGGATACATTGGATGTCAAGACACGTGGAAAAAACGTACAAAAAAGAGATTGGAGACATCAAGATTTTGGACGAATTTTTTAACAATTTTCAAATTTTCAGAAAGGATGTTCCAGATAAGGTCAAAAACGACATACTCAGATCTTCACCAAACTTTGCAGGGATACATTGGATATCAAGACACGTGGAAAAAACGTACAAAACAAGAGATTGGAGACATCAAGATTTTGGACGAATTTTTTAAGAATTTTCAAATTTTCAGGTAGGAGGTTCCAGATAAGGTCAAAAACTACATACTCAGATCTTCACCAAACTTTGCAGGGATACATTGGATGTCAAGACACGTGGAAAAAACGTACAAAAAAGAGATTGGAGACATCAAGATTTTGGACGAATTTTTTAACAATTTTCAAATTTTCAGAAAGGATGTTCCAGATAAGGTCAAAAACGACATACTCAGATCTTCACCAAACTTTGCAGGGATACATTGGATATCAAGACACGTGGAAAAAACGTACAAAACAAGAGATTGGAGACATCAAGATTTTGGACGAATTTTTTAGGAATTTTCAAATTTTCAGATGGGAGGTTCCAGATAAGGTCAAAAACTACATACTCAGATCTTCACCAAACTTTGCAGGGATACATTGGATGTCAAGACACGTGGAAAAAACGTACAAAACAAGAGATTGGAGACATCAAGATTTTGGACGAATTTTTTAAGAATTTTCAAATTTTCAGATAGGAGGTTCCATATAAGGTCAAAAACTACATACTCAGATCTTCACCAAACTTTGCATGGATACATTATGTGTCAAGACACGTGGAAAAAACGTACAAAACAAAAGATTGGAGACATCAAGATTTTGGTCGAATTTTTTAAGAATTTTCAAATTTTCAGATGGGAGGTTCCAGATAAGGTCAAAAACTACATACTCAGATCTTCACCAAACTTTGCAGGGATACATTGGATGTCAAGACACGTGGAAAAAACGTACAAAAAAGAGATTGGAGACATCAAGATTTTGGACGAATTTTTTAACAATTTTCAAATTTTCAGAAAGGATGTTCCAGATAAGGTCAAAAACGACATACTCAGATCTTCACCAAACTTTGCAGGGATACATTGGATATCAAGACACGTGGAAAAAACGTACAAAACAAGAGATTGGAGACATCAAGATTTTGGACGAATTTTTTAAGAATTTTCAAATTTTCAGATAGGAGGTTCCAGATAAGGTCAAAAACTACATACTCAGATCTTCACCAAACTTTGCAGGGATACATTGGATGTCAAGACACGTGGAAAAAACGTACAAAACAAGAGATTGGGGTCATCAAGATTTTGGACGCATTTTTTAGGAATTTTCAAATTTTCAGATGGGAGGTTCCAGATAAGGTCAAAAACTACATACTCAGATCTTCACCAAACATTGCAGGGATACATTGGATGTCAAGACACGTGGAAAAAACGTACAAAACAAGAGATTGGAGACATCAAAATTTTGGACGAATTTTTTAAGAATTTTCAAATTTTCAGATAGGAGGTTCCAGATGAGGTCAAAAACTACATACTCAGATCTTCACCAAACTTTGCATGGATACATTGGATGTCAAGACACGTGGAAAAAACATACAAAACATAGGATTGGTGACATCAAGATTTTGGACGAATTTTTTAAGAATTTTCAAATTTTCAGATAGGAGGTTCCATATAAGGTCAAAAACTACATACTCAGATCTTCACCAAACTTTGCAGGGATACATTGGAGGTCGAGACACGTGGAAAAAAAGTACAAAACAAGAGATTGGGGTCATCAAGATTTTGGACGGATTTTTTAGGAATTTTCAAATTTTCAGATGGGAGGTTCCAGATAAGGTCAAAAACTACATACTCAGATCTTCACCAAACATTGCAGGGATACATTGGATGTCAAGACACGTGGAAAAAACGTACAAAACAAGAGATTGGAGACATCAAGATTTTGGACGAATTTTTTAAGAATTTTCAAATTTTCAGATAGGAGGTTCCAGATGAGGTCAAAAAATTACATACTCAGATCTTCACCAAACTTTGCAGGAATACTTTGCATGTCAAGACACGTGGAAAAAACGTACAAAACAAGAGATCGGAGACATCAAGATTTTCGACGAATTTTTTAAGAATTTTCAAATTTTCAGATGGGAGGTTCCAGATAAGGTCAAAAACGACATACTCAGATCTTCACCAAACTTTGCAGGGATCCATTGGAGGTCGAGACACGTGGAAAAAACGTACAAAACAAGAGATTGGAGACATCAAGATTTTGGACGAATTTTTTAAGAATTTTCAAATTTTCAGATAGGAGGTTCCATATAAGGTCAAAAACTACATACTCAGATCTTCACCAAACTTTGCAGGGATACATTGGATGTCAAGACACGTGGAAAAAACGTACAAAACAAGAGATTGGAGACATCAAGATTTTCGACGAATTTTTTAAGAATTTTCAAATTTTCAGAAAGGATGTTCCAGATAAGTTCAAAAACGACATACTCAGATCTTCACCAAACTTTGCAGGGATCCATTGGAGGTCGAGACACGTGGAAAAAACGTACAAAACAAGAGATTGGAGACATCAAGATTTTGGACGAATTTTTGAAGAATTTTCAAATTTTCAGATAGGAGGTTCCAGATAAGGTCTAAAACTACATACTCAGATCTCCACCAAACATTGCAGGAATACATTGGATGTCAAGACACGTGGAAAAAACGTACAAAACAAGAGATTGGAGACATCAAGATTTTCGACGAATTTTTGAAGAATTTTCAAATTTTCAGATAGGAGGTTCCAGATAAGGTCAAAAACTACATACTCAGATCTTCACCAAACGTTGCAGGGATACTTTGCATGTCAAGACACGTGGAAAAAACGTACAAAACAAAAGATTGGAGACATCAAGATTTTCGACGAATTTTTTAAGAATTTTCAAATTTTCAGATGGGAGGTTCCAGATGAGGTCAAAAACGACATACTCAGATCTTCACCAAACTTTGCAGGAATACTTTGCATGTCAAGACACGTGGAAAAAACGTACAAAACAAGAGATCGGAGACATCAAGATTTTCGACGAATTTTTTAAGAATTTTCAAATTTTCAGATGGGAGGTTCCAGATAAGGTCAAAAACGACATACTCAGATCTTCACCAAACTTTGCAGGGATCCATTGGAAGTCGAGACACGTGGAAAAAACGTACAAAACAAGAGATTGGAGACATCAAGATTTTGGACGAATTTTTTAAGAATTTTCAAATTTTCAGATAGGAGGTTCCATATAAGGTCAAAAACTACATACTCAGATCTTCACCAAACTTTGCAGGGATACATTGGATGTCAAGACACGTGGAAAAAACGTACAAAACAAGAGATTGGAGACATCAAGATTTTCGACGAATTTTTTAAGAATTTTCAAATTTTCAGAAAGGATGTTCCAGATAAGGTCAAAAACGACATACTCAGATCTTCACCAAACTTTGCAGGGATCCATTGGAGGTCGAGACACGTGGAAAAAACGTACAAAACAAGAGATTGGAGACATCAAGATTTTGGACGAATTTTTGAAGAATTTTCAAATTTTCAGATAGGAGGTTCCAGATAAGGTCTAAAACTACATACTCAGATCTCCACCAAACATTACAGGAATACATTGGATGTCAAGACACGTGGAAAAAACGTACAAAACAAGAGATTGGAGACATCAAGATTTTCGACGAATTTTTGAAGAATTTTCAAATTTTCAGATAGGAGGTTCCAGATAAGGTCAAAAACTACATACTCAGATCTTCACCAAACGTTGCAGGGATACTTTGCATGTCAAGACACGTGGAAAAAACGTACAAAACAAAAGATTGGAGACATCAAGATTTTCGACGAATTTTTTAAGAATTTTCAAATTTTCAGATGGGAGGTTCCAGATAAGGTCAAAAACGACATACTCAGATCTTCACCAAACTTTGCATGGATACATTGGATGTCAAGACACTTGGAAAAAACGTACAAAACAAGAGATTGGAGACATCAAGATTTTGGACGAATTTTTTAAGAATTCTCAAATTTTCAGAAAGGAGGTTCCATATAAGGTCAAAAACTACATACTCAGATCTTCACCAAACTTTGCAGGGATACTTTGGATGTCAAGACACGTGGAAAAAACGTACAAAACAAGAGATTGGGGTCATCAAGATTTTGGACGAATTTTTTAAGAATTTTCAAATTTTCAGATGGGAGGTTCAATATAAGGTCAAAAACTACATACTCAGATCTTCACCAAACTTTGCATGGATACATTGGATGTCAAGACACGTGGAAAAAACATACAAAACATAGGATTCGGAACATCAAGATTTTGGTCGAATTTTTTAAGAATTTTCAAATTTTCAGATAGGAGGTTCCATATAAGGTCAAAAACTACATACTCAGATCTTCACCAAACATTGCAGGAATACATTGGATGTCAAGACACGTGGAAAAAACGTACAAAACAAGAGATTGGGGTCATCAAGATTTTGCACGGATTTTTTAGGAATTTTCAAATTTTCAGATGGGAGGTTCCAGATAAGGTCAAAAACTACATACTCAGATCTTCACCAAACTTTGCAGGGATACATTGGATGTCAAGACACGTGGAAAAAACGTACAAAACAAGAGATTGGAGACATCAAGATTTTGGAAGAATTTTTTAAGAATTTTCAAATTTTCAGATAGGAGGTTCCATATAAGGTCAAAAACTACATACTCAGATCTTCACCAAACTTTGCATGGATACATTATGTGTCAAGACACGTGGAAAAAACGTACAAAACAAAAGATTGGAGACATCAAGATTTTGGTCGAATTTTTTAAGAATTTTCAAATTTTCAGATGGGAGGTTCCAGATAAGGTCAAAAACTACATACTCAGATCTTCACCAAACTTTGCAGGGATACGTTGGATGTCAAGACACGTGGAAAAAACGTACAAAAAAGAGATTGGAGACATCAAGATTTTGGACGAATTTTTTAACAATTTTCAAATTTTCAGAAAGGATGTTCCAGATAAGGTCAAAAACGACATACTCAGATCTTCACCAAACTTTGCAGGGATACATTGGATATCAAGACACGTGGAAAAAACGTACAAAACAAGAGATTGGAGACATCAAGATTTTGGACGAATTTTTTAAGAATTTTCAAATTTTCAGATAGGAGGTTCCAGATAAGGTCAAAAACTACACACTCAGATCTTCACCAAACTTTGCAGGGATACATTGGATGTCAAGACACGTGGAAAAAACGTAGAAAACAAGAGATTGGGGTCATCAAGATTTTGGACGGATTTTTTAGGAATTTTCAAATTTTCAGATGGGAGGTTCCAGATAAGGTCAAAAACTACATACTCAGATCTTCACCAAACATTGCAGGGATACATTGGATGTCAAGACACGTGGAAAAAACGTACAAAACAAGAGATTGGAGACATCAAAATTTTGGACGAATTTTTTAAGAATTTTCAAATTTTCAGATAGGAGGTTCCAGATGAGGTCAAAAACTACATACTCAGATCTTCACCAAACTTTGCAGGAATACTTTGCATGTCAAGACACGTGGAAAAAACGTACAAAACAAGAGATCGGAGACATCAAGATTTTCGACGAATTTTTTAAGAATTTTCAAATTTTCAGATGGGAGGTTCCAGATAAGGTCAAAAACGACATACTCAGATCTTCACCAAACTTTGCATGGATACATTGGATGTCAAGACACGTGGAAAAAACATACAAAACATAGGATTGGTGACATCAAGATTTTGGACGAATTTTTTAAGAATTTTCAAATTTTCAGATAGGAGGTTCCATATAAGGTCAAAAACTACATACTCAGATCTTCACCAAACTTTGCAGGGATACATTGGATGTCAAGACACGTGGAAAAAACGTACAAAACAAGAGATTGGAGACATCAAGATTATGGACGAATTTTTTGAGAATTTTCAAATTTTCAGAAAGGAGGTTCCATATAAGGTCAAAAACTACATACTCAGATCTTCACCAAACTTTGC